>NW_026691144.1:300000-463322 GCF_020826845.1 Diceros bicornis minor | reverse complement strand
TCAAATATCTGGAATAAAGCCTCCATCTTAAGGCTTTCATTGAATTTTTTGCCCAGACCACCTTCTAGGCACTGTAGATTGTCTCAGGATATCTCAAGCTAGGAAACAAAGGTCATCACTCTGGGGCCAAAAAATAACATCCCTACTTATCAGCAAAGGACCTTTACCAAACAGGCTGAAAATAATCTAGTCCAGATAGTTCCAAACAATGTACCTTTCAAGACTCCATCTATGTTGTTGTTACGGTTTGCTTTATGTCATCAGATTCTTGAAAATCAGAGGGAGCTTCCTCAGCGAATCACAGCAGAAAAAGCCAAGGGGAGAGCCTCAATTTTCTCTTTTCGGCTCCTGTGAAATCCAAACTGAGAATCTCTGTTGAGTTCCATCCACCAAACTTTCATCCCATCCTTACTTTTAGAGGAGAGCAGTGTGAATCCATGGCCACAGGTGGCAGGTGAAATCTGAAAAAGAGTTCCCATAAAGCATTCACTGATCTGGGACGTCCAGTTTTTCCAGCAATAAATGGCAGCTTGTTTACCCATTCCAAGAACACACACTATTAACACAGCAACCAACACTTATGGAATGTTTGCTACATGCTAAGTGCTTGAGATGCACTATCTCATTTCATCTTCACACTCACCCAAGGATCTAGTTATCAGATCCTCCCCATTCACCAAGACACAGTCTTGCAAAGCAGTAAAGTTGAACATTACCTTAGTTTGAATCTTGGCAACACCAGAGGGTCTACAGCTGGTAGACCCTTACCAGCTGTGTGATCTGAAACAGACTGCTTGACCTCTCTGTGTCTGTTTCCCTCTATGTGAACTGGAGTTGAGTACAATATCTCTCTTATTGAGTTGTTGTCAGGACTAAATGAGTTAATAGAGCTAAATCCCCTACAGTGAATAGTAGCTGACTTAATGTGTAAGAGCGATGGCACGTACTCACTATCTTTACTGGTGGTAGTAAGAGAAGTAGTCGATGGAGGAGAAAATCAAGGTTCCTAGAGATTAAGTAACTTGCCTAATACAGTCACGCGGCTAAGAAGTGGAGGCTGTCTGATTCCAGAATGCACCCTCTTGACCCTGATGCTGCACTGTGACATTCTCAAAGTCCTGCCATGAAGAAACATTCATACCACAGCCACAGCAAAAGTGACACATTCACAGCCCAGTGACTCTGTAGGGTGTTTCACCCAAACGCGATGTGATGTTATCAATCCTCACCTTCACTGGCCGCATGAGGAAACGGAGGATTCGGTAGGGCTGACGCCAAAGGCAGCCTGGCTTTAGAATCGGCTCCTTTCCCATAAAACCCAGAGTGAGCACCTTCCCGGGTGGCCTGGGATAGTCCTAGCTTACACCTGATGTCCCAACGTTCACTCTCAAACAAACTGGACAACAAATTCTATGGTGACCCAAATGACGCCCCACTGTATCTTGGCTGTTTACAGTTTATCACAGGCCTCTGTAGTCAATCTCAGAGACTATATATAAACCTAATCCTTAGGAAAAGCCAGCTGACCAATAACGAGCAAATGTGAAGAATTTTCTTGGCGGGGGTGCCGGCCATGTGGACTAGTTCCCAGTGCGTGAGTTCGGCGCACTCTGCTAGGGCAGCCTGGGTTTGGTTCCAGTATGCAAACGTACACCACTTGTCGGTGGCCAGGCTGGGGCTGCGAGCCACATACAAAATAGAGGGTGACTGGCACATGTGTTAGCTCAGGGTGACTCTTCCTCAGCAAAAAAACAAAAATTCTTTTTTAATTGCAGCATGGCCTGAGGAAAGCTAGCTAAATATTTCCTTTAAATTTGACTTGTTGGTGACTTGTTTAATCAAGTCATCCCAAAGTGACATATCCTTCCTTTTGCCCTATGATATTTTCTCTCCTCACATTCACAGGGAACATATACACATGCTTCCTTGTGTGAGTGAAAAAGCTCAGTTCCTTGGCCTTTGGGAACGGCTCTAGCTCTACAGAAACGACCCACTGGGGAGGACGGAGACAGGCCCTGACCACACGGCAGGAAACATACAAAGGAAGCGAGTCCACAAAGGATGCCCAGCACCCTATGCTTTCTCTCATTGCTTGTGGTAGCTGTTGATTCAACATTCAACAAATACTTGGTGAGCACCTACTGTGTTATTAAATCTGCTAGTATGGGAAAAGGCTTCAAACAACATCTGACACAGAGTCAGCATTCAGTAATGTGTGTTATAATAATGTGCCAGCAGAGCACTTCCAACTATGGTGAAGTGAAGAAGTTAGTGAAGCTCTCACCAAAAAAGAACTACAAAAATGGACAAAATTATTTAAAAAACACCACTTCACCGCCTGAGAAATCAAAAAAACACAAATAAACTGAGGAATTATTCACAGAAGACTGCAAGAAATGCAGGTAAGAACAGCTGGAGTTTCCAGACTTCCTGTCTTGTGCTGTTCCGTCCGCCCCAGCTCAGTTAGCACAGAAGTTTGAACAAGGCAGGGCTGGCCATGAAAACCTTCAGCTTTGTTGCTGGAAAGCACAGACCTTCATTAGATGCTGAAACTGGAGGGTCCAAACTCATGACCATCAGCAAACTAGTAGGAAACAAACAAGCAAAATGCACAACTCGACGAGCCTGATTGCAATCCTGATTGGGGCAAGAGGAGAGGCAGACCAGCCAGAAATTTCATGAGAAGATGCTATAAAGGAGAGAGCGACAGAAGCCTCTGCCCACATCCACGGCTGACTGAGAAACTGCATGAATGGACAGATGAGACCTGAGCACCGGTGGAAAGTAAAAATGAGGAGACTGGAGAACAGGCTGAACTTTGATGTGGTTCCAACCTACACACAATCAAAGGTAGAGAGTAGAAACATTAGAAGCTCAAGGTGTTTGAGCACAACCTCTGCCCAAATCATTGGCTGACCACAAAGGGATGCAGACTGGGGGCAACCCTCAGGAAGTCAGGCTAAAAAAATAAGAGGGAGGGGGACAAAACAGAAACCGAGCAAAGACATCAGTGGCCACGCACAGCCCAGGAGGCTGAGGCTATAGATCAAGTCCAAAAAATTTAAAAAAAGAAAAAAACCCAGAAAACCTCAGCATGAAAAATATCAGAATCCAAAGTTGTTATAATATACCATGAAAAACTCGAATTTTTAACAAAAAAAAATACAATAATTAAGAAAGAGTGACATATACCGGGGGGAAAAATGCAGCCAAAGGAAACTGACATGCAGTTGACCCAGATGTTAGATTTATCAAAGATTTCAATGAAGTTCAAAGACTATTTTAAGACCATGTTAAAAAACCATATGAATACATGATGACAGTGACTTGACAAATACGGATGCTGAATACAGAAATACAAACACAAAAATCCTAAATAGAAATTTTAAAGTTGTAAAGCAAAATAACAAAATAAAGAATTCACTATATAGGCTCAACAGCAGATTTGAGATGGCAGAAGAAAGAATCAGTGAACTTGAAGAAATACCAATAGAAAGTATTCAATCTGAAAAATAGAAAAAAAAAAAAGACTGAAAAGAAAACGAATGGTGCTGCAGAGACCTGTGGCACAACATCAAGTGTATTAACAGTCAGGAAATGGGAGTCTTAGGAGGGCAAGAGAGAAAGAAAGTAGAACAAAACATTTATAGAAGGATGGCAGAAGACTTACCAAATTTTATGAAAAACATAAATCTACAGATCAAAGATGCTCAACAAAACACAGTTAACCTGTTAAAAAACAAACTCTGGAAAGCATTCAAAGAAAATGGACTCATCAGGTACAAGGCAACAACAATCAGATTCACGGCTCACTTCTCATCAGAAACTACGGAGACCAGAAACGAGTAGAACAACAAATTCAAAGTCTGAAAGACAAAAACTGTCAACCAAGCATTAATTCTATATCCAGCAAAATTACGCTTTAAAAAAAATTGAAGCTGGAATAAAGACATGACCAAAGAAAGACTGACAGAATTCACTGAGAGCAGACGCGTCTGAACAAGAACTAAAGAAGTCCTTCACGCTAACAGGAAATGACAGCAGATGGTCAGTAACAATCACAAGAAGAAATGAAGAACATTAGTCAAAGTAATTATAAAGGTAAATATAAAACACTGAACAAATATATTTTGTCTATCTTCATCCCTTAAGAGATTTAAAGGACGATCGCACAAAATCATAATTATAAATTGCTTTGCTGGGCTTCAAATGTAGAAAGATGTGGTATATAGCACAACAACCGCACAAACGAGAGAGGAGGAAATGAAGCAATGTTGGAACAAAGTTAGTTTCCTCAGGATTAGGTCACTATTAACCTGAAGTAGATTGTGATAAATTAGGACACATATTTTAATCCCAAGAGCAACTACTAAACAAACAAACAAAATATAGTAAAACACCCAATAAAGGAATTTAAAAGGTCCGCTAGAAAAATACCTATTAACCACAAAAGAGGGCCTCAAAGGAACAACAGAGAGATAAAAAAGATATAAAGAAACAGAGCAAAACGGCAAATGTGATCCGACCACATCCGTAACTACATTCAAAGGACAAGGATTGAGCAACGTCGGTGAAAATAATGGAGCAACAAAAACACTGGGAAACTGTCAGAATCCACTTTTCAAAATTCTGACAAAGAACCAAAGACTTCAAGCAATCTGGGGGATGTTTACTCCAGGAAAGCAGCTGACTCTCAGTCAGAACAGCAAGCTTGGTGGCATTTTAATCTGACCTATTCCCATCCACCTCTCCTCAGCTCTGCAGGAGCCCTCAACACCAACAGCTCACAATTTCAGTGGAAATCAGCAATATGGCAGCCACAGGGGGAGGCAGAAAAGGATTGGAACAACTGCAAAGCCCCACTCCCAGAGAACTCGCATTTGTTCTGTCTGGTGGTGCCCTGCAAGACCCCATTAACAAGGCTCTATTTTTCTGACCTGATGCAGATATCACCAAGAGCAAACAGCCTTTCCTCCTGGAGTGTCTGTTGAAAACAATGAGAGGCTAATAACGAAAGTTAAAGCTGCCTGGGTGGTGCATAATAGTCGGAGCAAACAATATAGATTAACCCAGAAACTATCAACCAACTTGACCTGACATCTCTAGAACACTGCACCCAAACAACAGCAGAATACACATCCTTTTAGAACACACACGGAACATTCTCCAGGATAGATCGTATGCTAGGCGAGAAAAGAAAGTCTCAATACATTTAAAAGGACTGAAATTAAAGTATGTTCTCTAACCACGACAGAATGAAATTGGAAATCCACAAATAAAGAAATTAGGAAAACCATCAATATTTGTAAAGTAAACACTTCTAAATAACTCCAGGGTCAAAGAAGAAATTCCAAGGAAAACTGAAAACTCCTTGAAGGTAAATGAAGACAGAAGAAATGCAACATATCCGAATTTATGGGCTGTAGCTAAATAGTGCCTAGAGACAAAATTATAATTTTAGCTTTAAACTAAAGTTTAAACTAAAGTTTAAAGCTTGTAATGTAGCTTTTAATACCTACATGACAAAAGAAAAAAGACCTCAACAATAGCCAAACCTTCCACCTTAAGAAATTAAAAAGAGCAAACTAAACCGAAAGCAAGCAAAGAAGGGAAATACTAAAAATACAACTAGAAATCAATCAAACAGAAAACAGAAAATCAATAGTGAAAATCAATTCAACCAAAATTTGGTTCTCTCAAAACATTAATAAAGTTGACAATTCTTTAGCTAGACTGACCAGGGGTTTAGCTTTCCTCTTCCTGGAAAGAACTTCATACACAATCTCTCTTCCTTCCAGCTCCTAAGGATTACCTTGCAAAATCAGGTTTGGAAAATAATGTCTTTTCGGGCGTTGAGAATCAATCTCACATTCCCTTGAGAAGGCAGTTTCTCATCCAGACTTCTAAGCAGATTTCTAGGAACAAGTTTGTATATGAGTGTCAATCATTGATACAGCTGGGCTAGACTCTGTATAACACGTATTCCTGCACATACATATGTGCCCCATCTTAGTCCACCAGGTTTTGATAATATTACCATTTCCCGCCCTATGATGGAATCTCACATTCCTTTGGGAAGGCATTTTTTCTGATACTGCCTTACACGTGGAGGTCTAGAAACAAATTTGTGTATGAATCGTAGTCATTAATACATCTGAGCTTAACTATGTGTAACATCAATTCCAGGAAATAACATTGTACACATTCTTTCTTGATTCGATCTCAGAGGGATCAAAAACTTAAACCAGGTTTTCAACATCATGTCATTTTGGGCCTTGAGAACGAATCATACATTCATTTGAGAAGGCATATTCTGTTCCTAGTATTTAAGAAGATTTCTAGGAATAATCTGCTATATACATGGCAATCATTACTACAGCTGACCTAAGCTATGTATAACACCCATTCCTGGAAATAACATCATGCCAAGTCTCTCTTCTTTCCAGCTCTAAAGGATTACATGCCTAAACCAGGTTTTGAACCTATTATCTTTTGGAGCCTTGAAAAGAAATCTCACACACCTTTGTCAAGGCACTTTCTGATCCCAACTTGTAAGTAGATATCGATGAACCAGTTTCTATATGAATGGGAATCATTACTACAGCTGAGCTAAACTAAGAATAACCCCCTTTCTTGGAAATAACTTTGTTCCCCTCTCTCTTCCTTCCAGCTAGTAAGCATAACTTCCTAAACCAAGTTTGGAACATACTGCCATTTTGAGTGATCAGAATAAATCTCACTTTCCTTTGAGAAGGGATTTTCTGATCTGGGCTTCTAAGAAGATGGTATTTGACCTTCTTCTTCTGACTTATTTCACTTTGCATAATACCTTCAATGTCCATCCACGTTGTCAAAAAATACCATATGATCTCACCCATTAAGTAGTAGATAATAACAACAACAAACAAACACATAGAGACAGAGATTGGATTGTTGATTACCAGAGGGGAATGGGGAGGGAGGAGCGCAAACTGATAATTAAGCACATGTGTGTGGTGATGGATTGTAATTATTATTTGGGAGGTGAACATGAGAACATGATGTGATCCATGAAGAAATAGAAGTATAATGAAGTACACCTGAAATTTATACAATGTTATAAACAAATGTTACCAGAATAAATAAAAATTAAATAGATCTCTAAGGATAAGTTTGAATATGAGTGGAATCATTACTACAGCTGAGCTAAACCATGTAAATCACCGATCTCTGGAAAGAACTTTGTGCCTAATCTCTGTTCTTTCCACCTTGTAAGGATCACCTTCGTAAACCAGGTTTGGAACATAATGCCATTTCAGATGTTGAGAACCAATCTCACATTCCTTGGTGAAGGCACTTTCTGATCCAGACTTCTAAGTAAATGTCGAGAACATGTTTGCATAAAATTGGCAATCATTACTAGGGCTGAGCTAAACTATGTATAACACCCATTACTGAAAATAACTTCATGCCCCATCTCCCTTCTTTCCATCGCATGAGGACATTGTTTCTGCACAAGGTTTTGAAAATATTGCCATTTCTGGCCTTGGAAAGGAATCACACATTCCTATGAGAAGGCACTTTCTGATCCCAGCATCTAAGTAGATGTCTAGGAACAAGTTTCTAAATGACAGTCAATCATTGCACAGCTGAGGTAAACTATGCCTAACACCCATTCCTGGAAATAACTTTGTGCCTAATCTACCTTTCTTCCATCTTGAAAGGATCAGAAACCTACATAATGCTATTTCGTGCCTTGAGAACGCATCTCATATTTCTTTGAGAAGGCACTTTGAGATCCTGGTGTGTAAGTAAATGTCTAGGCAAAAGTTTGTATTTGAGTGGTAATCATTACTACAACTGAACTAAACTGACCATAACAGCCATCCCTTGAAACAACTTTTTTCCCAACCTCTCATCCTTCTATCTCGTAATGATCACATCCTAAACCAGGTTTGTAACTTAATGCTATTTGTGCGTTGAGAATGATTCTGACATTGCTGGAAGAAGACACTTTCTGAACCAGAATTCTAAGTAAATGACTAGGAACAAGTTTGTATAAGAGTGGCAATCATTACTACAACTGAGATAATCTATGTGTAACACCCATTCCCAACAATAACTTCGTACCCCATCTCCCTTCCTTCCAGCTCATAAGAACCATCTTTCTACACCAGGTTGTGAAAACATTGCCCTTCGGCAATATTTTGTGAAGGAATCCCACCTTCCTTTGAGAATGCCCTTTCTGATCATGGCAGGTAAGTAGATGTCTAGGAACAAGTATATATGAGTGACAACCGTTACTAGAGCTGAGCTAAACTGACTATAACACCCATTTCATGAACAACATCATTTCCAATGTCTCTTCCTTCCAGCTCATAACAATCACTTCCTAAACCAGGCTTGGAACAGAATGCCATTTCGGGCATTGAGAAAGATTGTCACATTCCTTTGAGAAGCCACTTTCAGACCTCGGCCTATAAGCAGATGTCTATTAAGCAATTGGTATATGAATGGGAATCATTACTACAGCTGAGAAAACTATGAATAACCTCCTTTCCTGGAAATATCATCATGCCAAATCTGACTTCTTTCCCACTTGTAAGGATCACATTCTAAACCAGGTTTGGAACACAATGTCATTTTGGGCATTGAGAACAAAACTTGCTTTCCTTTGAGAAGGTCCATTTGATATAGGCTTGTAAGCAGATGTTTAGGGACAAGTTTCTATATGAGTGCAATCATTACTACAGCTGAGCCAAACCACGAAAATCACCTAGTCCTGGAAAGAAATTTGTACACAATCACTATTCCTTCCAGCTCATAAGGATAGCCTTCCTAAAGCAGGTTTGGAACATAATGCCATTTCTGTCATTGGAAACCAATCTCACATTCCTTTGAAAAGGCACTCTCTGATCCTGGTCTGTATGTATATGACTACAAACAAGTTTGTGTAAGAGTGGCAATGATTTCTACAGCTGAGCTAAACTATATATAAGACAATTCCTGAAAATAAGTTTGTACAGCATCTCTCTTCCTTGCAGCTCTAAAGGATTACATTAAGAAACAAGGTTTTGAATTTAATACCAAGTTGGACATTGAGAAGGAATCTCACATTACCTTCAGGCAGAAATTTCTGATTCTATCTTCTAAGTAGACGCCTAGAAACAAGTTTGTATATGAGTGGGAAAACTTACTACAGCTGAGCTGAAGTATGAATAACACCTATTCCGGGAAATAACTTCATATTCTGTCTCTCTTCCTTCCAGATTATAAGGTGCACCTTCTTCAACCATATTTGGAACATAGTGCGATTTCCGGCCTAAAGAAGGAGTCTCATATTCTTTTGAGAAGGCACTTTCTGATCCTTGCTTCTAAGTATATATCCAGGAAAAAGATTATATATAAGTGGCAACCATTACTAAAACTGAACTATTATATAAATAACATCAATTCCCGGAAATAACTTCGTGCCCAAACTCTCTTACATCCATCCTGTAAGTACCACCTTCCTCGACCAAGTTTGAAATGTATTGCTGTTTCAGGACTTGAGAAACAATATCACATTCCTTTGAGAAGTCACTTTCTGATCCTGGCGTTATATAGATGTCTGGGATCAAGTTTGTATATGAATGGCAATCATTACTACACCTGAGTTAATCGATGTATAAAGCCGATTCATGGAAATATTATTGTGCCCAATCTATCTTGCTTCTATCCAGTAATGATCACAAACCAAAGCCAGGTTTGGAACATATTGTGATTCTGGGCCCTGAAAAGGAATCTCACATTCCTTTGCAAAGGCATTTTCTGTTCCTGGCCTATATGTAGATTACTGTGAAGAAATTTGCATTTGAGTGGCAATCATTGCAATAGCTGAGCTAAACTATGTATAACAGCCATTCCTGGAAATCACTTTTTGCCTAATCTCTCTTCCTTCATCTCATCAAGATCAACTTGCTCAACCATTTTTGGAACGTCATGCTATTTTGGGCCTTGAGAAAGAACCTCATAGGGTCCAGCCCCATGGCGTAGTGGTTAAGTGTGTGTGCTCCTCTGCTGGTGGCCAGGGTTAAGATCTCGGGCATGCACCAACACACCGCTTGTCAGGCCACACTCTGGCAGTGTCTCAAATAAAGTAGAGGAAGATCAGCATGGATGTTAGCTCAGGGACAGTCTTCCTCAGCTAATAGAAGAGGATTGGCATGGATGTTGGCTTAGGGTTGATCTTCTCCACAAAGGAAATAGAGAAGGAACCTGATATTCCTTTGAGAAGGAACCTTCTTATCCTGGCTTCTAAGTAGAAGTCTAGGAACAAGTTTGTATATGATTGGCTATCATTAGTACAGCTGAGCTAAACTGTGACTAATAGCCATTGCTGGAGATAACTTCATGCTCAAACTCTCTTCTTTCCAGCTCATAGGGACGACCTTTATCCACCAGTTTTGGAATATAGTGCCTTGTCAGGCCTTTAGAAGGAATCTCACATTCTTTTGAGAACACGCTTTCTGATATTGGCTTCTATGTACATATCTAGGAACAAGTTTGTATAGGCATGGCTGTCATTACTACAATTTACAATCTAGGTATAACACGCATTCCTGGAAATAACTTTGTGCCTTATCTTGCTTCCTTCAATCTCGTAAGGATCACAACCCTAAACCAGGTTGGGTAAATAATGCCAATTCGGGCGTTGAGAACGAATTTCACATTTCTTTGAGAAGGCAATTTCTGATCCTGGCTTGTAAGTAAATGTCTAGGTGCAAGAATGAATATGAGTAGAAATCATTACTACAGCCGAGATGAAATATATATCACCTATTCCTGAAAATAAGTTGATGTCCAGTCTCTCTTCCTTCCAGCTTCAAAGCAACACAAACCTAAACCAGTTTTGGAACATATTGTCACTTCGGACCCTGAGAAGGAATCTCACATTCCTATCAGAAGGCACTTTTGGATTCAGGCGTATATGTAGTTATGAAGGAACAATTTTGTAAATGAGTGACAATCATTATTAAAGCAGCGATAAACTATGTATAACACCTCTTCCTGGAAATAACTTTGTTCATAGTCTCTCTTCTTTCCATGTCATAAGGATCACCTTCTTCAACCAGGTTTGGAACATAATACCATTTTGGGACATGAGAATGAATCTCACATTCCATTGAGAAGGTAATTTCTGATGCAGGTTTCTAAGTAGAAGTCCATGAACAAATTTGTATATGAGTGGCAATCAGTCCTACAGCTTAGCAAAAGTATGTGTAACGCTCATTCCTGGAAATAAATTTGTGCCTAAACTCTCTTCCTTCCATCTTGTAGGGGTGAATAACCTGAACCAGGTTAAGAGCAATTTTTGCCTTCAGAACGAATCTCATACTCTTTTGATAAGGCACTTTCTGAACCCCCATGTAGGTAAATGTCTAGGAACAAGGTTCTATATGAGTGGTAATCGTTACTACAGCTGAGCTAATCCATGTATAAGACCCAATCCTGGAAGTGATTTCCTGCCCAATCTTCCTTGTTTCCAGCTTCTATAGATCTCCTCCAAAAGCAGAATTATAAACAGGGCCATGTAGGGCCTTTAGACAGGATCACTCTCAAATGCCTTGGAGAACACAATTTCTTCTCCCAGTTTGAAGGCAGACGGTATGAAACATCTTGGTATCTGAGAGGCATTCATTACTACAGATGAGTTTAACTATGTATAACAACCATTCCTGATAGTAACTTCATGCCCAACGTGACTTCCTCCCAGCTCCTACAGATCACCTTCCCAAAGTAGGTTTTGCACAGGGCCATGTAGGACCTTGTGAGAGAATCTCACAGCAATGCCTTAGAGAAGGACATTCTTACCCTGGCTTGTAAGTAGATGGTAAGAAACATCCTCCTATCTGAGTGACAATGACTACTACAGCTGAGTTAAACTATGTATAACATCCATTCCAGGAAATAACTTCATGTCCATCCCCTTCCAGTTCCTGAGTATCAAAGTAGGTTTGGAAACAGCATCATGTAGTGCCTTGGACAGAATCTCACTCACAGACCATTGACAGTGTAATATCTTATACCAGATTGTAAGTAGAGGGTTAGTAACATCTTTGTATCTGAATGTCAATCACTACTACATCTGAGTGAAATATGTATAAGACCCATACCTGGAAGGAACTTCATGCCAAATCTCCCTTCCTTGCAGAGCCTAAGTATCACCTTCCTAAAGAAGGTTTATTAATAGGTTCGCGTCTGGCCTTGAGACATGCCCACAGTCAAATACCTCAGAGAACACTCTTTAATATCCAGAGTTGTAAGTAGATGGTGAGAAACATCTTTGCTTCCCAGTGGCAATCATTACAACAGCTGAGGTAAGCTAGGTATTACACCCATTGCTGGAAATATCATTGTGCCCAAACTCCTTTCCTTTCAGCTCTTAAGGACCACTTCCACACAGAATGATTTCCTAAGGGCTATCTAGGGCCCTGAGGGAATCTCACTCACATGATTTAGTGAAGGCAGTTTCTTATCACAGCTTGTATAAGTAGATCATAAGAATCATCTCTCTATCTGTGTGGCAATCACTACCACAGCTCACTTCAACAATGGATAACACCCACTCCTGGAAGTAACTTCATGCCCAATCAGTATTCCTTCCAGAGCCTATGGTTAGCATTCCCAAAGAAGGGTTTGCACCATTTTATATAAGGTCTTGAGAGAGTACCTCTCTCACATACTTAGAGAAGACACACTCTTGTCCTGGCTTGTGGGTAGATGGTAAGAAACATCTTTGTATTTGAGTGGCAATCACTATTACAGCTGAAGTAAACTATGGAAGACACCATTTCCTGGAAGTATCTTTATGCCCAATCTCCCATCTTCCAGCTCCTAATGACCACCTTCCTGAAGCATGTTTGGAAACAGGGCAATGTGGTGACTTGAGACAGATTCTCACTCAAAATCCTAGAGAATGCACTTTCAGATACCGGATTCTAAGTAAAGAGTTAGGAACATGTTTGTATCTGATTGGCAATAATTACTACAGTTGAGCTAAACTAAGTATGAGACTAATTCCTGGAAAGAACTTTGTTCCCAAGCTCCCTTCCTTTTAGCACCTAAGGAGAGTTTTTCTAAGGCAAGTTTCAAGACAGGGCAGTGTAGGGCGCTGTCTTGAAAAGATCACTCTCAAATGACTTAGACAACACACTCTCTTATTTTTTTTGTAGATGATTTTATGTAGATGATTAAAAACTTGTTTATTTCTGAAGAGCAATCATTAATACAGCTGAATTAAGCTATGTATAAGACCTATTCCTGGAATCAATTTTGTGCCTGATCTCGCTTTCTACATATGCCAAAGTATCGCCTTCTCAAACCAGGTATTGGATAAGGTCATGAATGAGCTTGATAGAGATTTTCACTCATATGCCTCAGAGAAGGCCCTTTCTTTTCCCAGCTTGTAAGTAGTTGGTAAGAAACATGTTTGTATCTGAGTGAATATCACTACTGCAGATGATTTAAACTATGGATAACACCCATTTCTGGAAGTAACTTCATGCCCAATCTCCCTTCCTTCCAACTCTTAAGGATGGACTTCTCAAAACAGGTTTGAAACAGCACCGTGTAGTGCCTTGAGACAGAGTTTCTCACAAGACATAGAGAACACAATTTCTGATACCAGATTCTAAGTAGATGGTTAGGAACATGTTTTTATCTTAGTGCCAAGAATTACTACAGTTGTGCTAACATAAGCATAACAGTCAATACTGTAGATAACCATTTTACAAATATCCCTTCCTTCCAGCTCCTAAGGATCACCTTCCCGAAGCAGATTTTGCACAGGGCCATGAAGGGCCTTGAGTGTGAATCTCACACACATGCGTTAGAGAAGGCACTTTGTTTCCCAGTTTGTAAGTAGATATTAAGAAATCTTTCTATCTGTGTGGCAATCACTACCAACTTGAGTTAAACTATGGATAGCACCCATTCCTCTAAGTATCTTCATGCCCAATCTCCCATCTTTCCAGCTACTAATGATCACCTTCCCAAAGCACGTTTTCCACAGGGTCATGCAGTGCATTGAGAGAAAATCTCCCTCCTAACCATCTACTTAGAACTCAGGGTGAGAAATTGCCTTCTCTCTGGCATATGTGTGAGATTACCTCTCAAGTTTCCCAACCTGTGTTAAGAAGGTTAGACATTTCAGGGTGATAAAGTCTCAATGCCATACACAGAATCTTTCCAAACCTGCTTTGGGAAGGTGTCCCTTGGAGCTGGAAGAAAGGGAGATTGGTAACAAAGTTATTTCCGGGATTGTGCTTTTTTTTTTTTTTGTGAGGAGATCAGCCCTGTGCTAACATCCGCCAATCCTCCTCTTTTTTTTTTTTGCTGAGGAAGACGGCCCTGGGCTAACATCTGTGCCCATCTTCCTCCACTTCATATGGGACGCCCCCACAGCATGGCTTGCCAAGCAGTGCGTCGGTGCACGCCCGGGATCCAAACCGGCGAACCCCGGGCCGCCGCAGCGGTGCGTGCGCACTTAACCGCTTGCACCACCGGGCCGGCCCCCGGGATTGTGTTTTTTTCAGAGTTTATCTCAGCTGTAGTAATGCTTGGGTCTCAGATACAAAGATGTTTCTTACTGTCTTCTTAAAAGCCAGGAGAAGAAAAATGTGTTCTCTAAGGCATTTTAGAGTGCTCCTCTCTCAAGGCCCTACATTGCCCTATTTTGAAACCTCTTAAGGGAAGGAAATTCTGAGGAGCTTGATTGGGGGGGTGATTGGACATGAAGATACTTCCAGGTTTCAGGGTTATACAGAGTTTAATTCAGCTGTAGTATTGATTGCCAGTCAGCTAGGAAGATTTTTCTAAGCATCTATTTGCACCTGGGATAAGATAGTGCTTGCTCTAAGGCATGTAAGTCAGATTATCTCTCAAGGCCCTACATTGCCCTGCACAAAACCTGCTTTGGGAAGGTGATCCTTAGGAACTGGACGGTATGGAGTTTGCACAAGAAGTTATTCCAAGAATGGATGTTATACTGAGTTTAGCTCAGTTATGGTAATGATTTCCACGCAGATACAAACAGGTTCCAAACCATTACAAGAATCTTTGATCAGAAAGTGTGTTCTGAGAGGCAAGTGGGTGAGATTCTGTCTCAAGGTCTTACTAGTATCTGCCCCATACCTGCTTTTGGAAGGCGATCCATAGCAGCTGGAAGGACGGGAGATTGGTCATGAAGTGTTTGCAGGAATAGGTGTTATACACGGTCTAGCTCTGCTCTGGTAATGATTGCCACTCAGATACAAACATGTTCTTAACCATCTAATCAGAATCCGGTAACAGAAAGTGCATTCACTATGGCTGGTCAATGAGATACTGACTCAAGACATTCCACAGTTCTGGTTCAAAACCTGATTTTGGAGGGCGACCCTTAGGAGCTGAAGGAAGTGAGATTGGGCATCAAGTTACTGCCAGACAGGGGTGTTATACATAGTATAACTGAGCTGTAGAAATGATTTTTCTATGCAGAAACAAAGATGTTTCTTACCATCTACTTACAACCTGGGATAAGAAAGTGTTTTCTCTAGGGCATTTGAGAGAAGTCCTGACTCAAGGCCCTGTATGTACCTCTCTCCAAACATGCTTTGGGCAGACCATCCTTAGGATGTGTATGGAAGAGAAATTGGGCCTAAAGATAGTTCCAGGATTGGGTGTTATACTTAGGTTAGCTGAGCTGTAGTAATACTTGCCACTCCGATAAAAACATGTTCCTAATCATCTCATTGGAATTTGGTATTATAATGTTCATTCTCGAAAGCTTGAGATTGAGATTGTCTCTGTAGTCACTACATGATCCTGGTTCCAAGCCTGCTTTGGGAAGGTGATCCTTAGGAGCTGGAAGGAAGGGAGTTTGGGCCTGAAGTAATTTCAATAAATGGGTGTTAGAGGAGACATAGTTGAACACAGCAGTAGTAATGATTGCCACTCAGAAACAGAGGTGTTTCTTTCCGTTCACTCTACAAGATGGGAGAAGAACTTGTGTTACTTAGTCATTGTTAGTGGTTCTGTCTCAAGGCCCTATATGGGACTGTTTTGAAACCTGCTTTGTATAAGTGTCCCTCAGTGCTAGAAGAATGGAAGATTGGGAGCAAAATTATTTCCAGAATTGTGTGTTATACTGAGTTTAGCTCATCTGTAGTAATGTTTGAGACTCAGATAAAAAGATGATTCTTATCATCTTCTTACTAACCTGGAGAGGTAATTGTGTTCTCTAAGACATTGGAGAGTGGTCCTATCCCTAAGATCTACATGGCTTTGTTTTCATATCTGCCTTGGGAAGGCAAATCTTAGAAGCTGGAAGGCAGGGAGATTGGGCACAAAGTTATTTCCAGGAAAGGGTGTTACACTGAGTTTAGCTCGCGTATGGTAATTAATTGCCACTGAAATACAAACAAGTTACTAGCTACCTACTTAGAATCCTGGATCAGAAAGTGCATTCACTCAGCAAGTGGGTGAGATTCTGTCTCAAGCCCCCACATGACCCTGTGTCAACTCTGCATTTAGTGGGCATTGTTGAGGAACTGGATGGAAGGGTGATTGGCAGTGAGTTACCTCCAGGAATGGGTATTATGCATAGTAGAAAGCAGCTGTAGGAATGATTGCCAATCAGATACAAAGAAGTTTCTTACCGCCTAAAAATAGGCTTGCAAGATAAAGCTTGTTCTCTAAGGCATTTGAAAGTGGTCGATCACAAAGTGTTACACAGCCTGGTTTCCAAACTTGCTTTGGGAAGCCAATCCTTAGGAGCTGGAAGGAAGGGAGACTGGGCACAATATTATTTGCAGGAATTGGAGTAATAGTTTCCATGAATTGTAGTAATGTTTGCCACTCAGATACACAGATGTTTCTTACTGTCTCCTTATAAGCCAGGAGAAGAAAGTGTGTTCTCTAAGGCATCTGAGAGTGGTCCTGTCTCAAGGCCCTACCCAGCCCTGCTTCCAAATCTGCTTTTGCAAGGCAATTCTTAGGAGGTGGAAGAAGGGAGTTTGGGTACAATGTTATTTCCAGGAATGGGTGACATATCTCATTTGGTTCAGTTGCAGTTATGCTTGCCACTCAGAAACAAACATATTCCTAAACATCTATTTAAAATCCGGTATCACAATTGAGTTGTTTATGGCTTGTGAGAGAAATCATGTCTCAATGCCCAACCAGGCCCTCTTTCCATACCTGCTTTGTGAAGGTGATCATTAGGAGCTTGAAGGAAGGCAGATTGGGCATGAAGTTTCTTCCTGGAGCAGGTGTTATATACAGTTTAACTCAGCTGTAGTATTAATGCCACTCAGGTATAAAGATGTTTCTTGCCGTCTACTTACAAGCTGGAAAAATTAATTATGTTCTCTAAGGCATTTGAGACTGGTCCTGTCTCAAGCTCCTTCGTAGTCCAGGTCCATACATGCTTTGGGATTGTGCTCCATGGCAGCTGGAAGGAAGAGAGTTTGACAATGAATTTATTTAAAGGAATGGGTGTTATACATAGTTTACCTTAGCAATAGTAGATACAAACACTCAGATACAAACATGATTCTCACCATCTACTTAAAGATCAGGTTAAGAGAGTGCCTTCTCTAAGACATGTGAATGTGATTTCCTCTTAAGGGCCTACATAGCCCTGTGCAAGTCTTGCTTTGGCAAGACCATCCTAAAGAGCTGGAAGGAAGGGAGTCCGGGCATGAAATATTCTGCAGGAATGGGTGTTATATTGAGTTTAGCTCAGCTATAGCAATGATTGCCACTCAGATACAAAGATGTTCCTAACTATATACTTGGAGTCTGAAATCAAAAAGTGCAGTGTCTACGGCTTGTGAGCGAGATTCTGTCTCAACGCACTACATCGTCCTTTTTCAAAAACTTCATTGGGAAAGCAATCCTTAGGAGCAGGAAGGAAGTTCGATTGGCATGATGTTACTTTCAGAAATGTGTGTTATACATAGTTGCACTCAGCTGTAGTAATGATTGTTACTCAGATACAAAGATGTCTCTTACTGTCTACTTAGAACCCTGGAGAAGAAGGTGTGTTATCTTAGTCATTTGAGAGTGGTCCTATCTCATGGCCATACACAGCCCTGTTCGCAATTCTGCTTTGGGAAGGCATCCCTCGGTGCTAGAAGAAATGAAGATTGAGAACACAGTTATTTCCAAGACTGTGTGTTATACTCAGTTAACTTAGTTATAGTAATGTTTGTGATTGAGATGCAAAGATATTTCTTACTATCCTCTTACAAGCATGGAGAAGAAAGTGTGTTCTCTAAGGCATTTGAGAGTGGTCGTGTAGCAAGGCGCTACACGACCCTGTTTCCAAATCTGATTTGGGCTGGCAATCCCACGGAGCTGGAAGCAAGGGAGATTGGGCACAATATTATTTCCTGGAATGGGTGTAAATGTTTGGTTCAGCCATAGTAATGCTTGCCAGACAGACACATACATGTTCGTAAACATCTACGTGGAATCCTGTATCAGGAAGTGTGTTTTCTATGGCTTGTGAGTGAAATTCTGTCTCAAGGCACTACACGGCCCTGTTTCCAAACCTTCTTTGGGAAAAAATTTGTTAGGAGCAAGAAGGAAGTGAGATTGGTCATAAAGTAACTTCCAGAATGGGTGTGATATGTAGATTTACTCAGCTGTAGTAGTGATTGCCACTCAGATACAAATGTGTTTCTTACCTTCTCCTTACAAGCAGAGATAAGAAAGAGACTTCTCTAAGGCATTTGAGTGAGATTCTCTCTCAAGGCCTGACATGGCTATGTGAAGAAGCCTACATTGGAAGGCGATCCTTTGGAGCTGGAAAGAAGGGTGATTGGGCATGAAGATACCTCCATGTATTTGTGTTATACATAGGTCAACTGATCTGTAGCAAAGATTTCCAATCACGGCCCGGCCCCATGGCTTAGCAGTTAAGTGCACACTCTCTGCTACTGGCACCCGGGGTCGGATCCTGGGTACACACTGACGCACCACTTCTCTGGCCATGCTGAGGCCGCATTCCACATACAGCAACTAGAAGGATGTGCAACTATGACATGCAACTGTCTACTGGGGCTTTGGGAAAAATAAAAGGAGGAGGATTGGCAATAGAAGTTTGTTCAGAGCCAGTCTTTCCCAGGAAAAAGAGGAGAAGTAGCATGGATATTAGCTCAGAGCTGATCTTCCTCACAAAAATAAGTAAGTAAGTAAGTAAATAAATAAATAAATAAATAAATAAAATAAGACTGTTAATAAATAAATAAATAGAAAAGATTGCCAGTCACGGTCATAGATGTTTCTTACTTTGTACTTACAAGCTGGGAGAAGGAACTATGTTCTCTAAGTCATTTCAGACTGGTCCTGTTCCAAGACCCTACACGGCCCAATTCCATACATGTTTTGTGAAGGTGATCCATGGCAGCGGGAAGGAAGGGATGTTGGCCATGAAGTTATTTCCAGAAATGGGTATTATACATAGTTTAGCTCAGCTATATTAGTGATTGCCACTCATACAGACATGTACCTAAACATCTTCTTATGCTTAAAGGACAGCATAAGAAAGTTCCTTCTCTAAGGCATGTGAGTGTGATTATCTCTTAAGATCCTACATTGCCCTGTGTAATAATTCTTTTGGCAAGGCGAACCTTAGGATCTGGAAGGATGGGCATTTGGGCAAAAGGTTTCCAGGCATTGATCTTATACTGAGTTTAGCTCAACTGTAGTAATGTTTGCCACTCAGAAACAAACGTGTTCCTAACAGTCCACTTAGAATCTGGTACCACAAATTCTCTCAGGAAGGAGAGTGAGATTCTCTCTCAAGGACGTTGATCACCCTGTCTCTACACTGCTTTGAGAGTGCGATCCTGAGGAGGTGGAAGGAAGGAAGTTTGAGCATGAAGGTCTTTGCAGGAATGGATGTTATACATAGTTGAACTCAGCTGTAGTAGTGATTGTCCCTCACATGTAAAGATGTTTCTTACCTTCTACCTCAAGCTGGGAGAAGACAGTGTGCTCTCTAAGGGTTTGATAGTAGTCCTGTCTCAAGACCCCCCACACCCCTGTTTCCAAACATGCTTCATGAAAGCTATCCTTAAGAGCTCTAAGGAAGGGAGATTGGGCACAAATTTATTTCCAGGAATGGGTGTTATACTTACTTTAACTGAGCTGTAGTAGTCATAGCCACTCAGATAGAAAGATGATTCTTACCATCTACTTACAATGCAGGATCAGAAAATCTGTTGTCTAAAGCATTTGCTAGAAGTCCTGTCCCAAGGCTCTACATGGCTGTGTTTCTGAAACTTCATTGGCAAGGAGATTTTTAGGAGCTGGAAGGAAAGGAGATTGGTCACGATCTTATTTCCAGGAATGAGTGTTATACTGAGTTTACTTCAGATTTGGTAATGTGTGCTACTCAGATACAAACATGTTCCTAACTATCTAATTAGAATCTGGGATCAGAAAGTGCGTTTTCTCTGGAAAGTGAGTGAGAATCTGTGTCAAGGCCCTCATAAGCCCTGTTCCGTACCTGCTTTTGGAAGACGATCCATAGCTCCTGGAAGAAAAGGAGATTGGCCATGACTTTATTTTGAGGAAGGGGTATTATACATTATTTTGCTCTGCTGCAGTTATGATTGCGACTCAGGTACTGATGTGTTCCTAATTATCTTCTGACATCCCGGAAGAAGAAAGTGCCTCCTCTAAGGTATGAGTGTGATTCGCTCTCAAGGTCCTACATTACCCTGTTCCAAAGCTGTGTTGAGATGGAGATCCTTAGAAGCTGGAATTAAGGGGGATTGGGCAGGAAGATACTTCCAGGAATGGGTGTTATGCATAGTTTAACTCAGCTGTAGTAGTGATAACCACACAGGTACAAACATATTTCTTACCATCTACTAACAATCCTAGAGAAGGAAGTGTGTACTCTAAGGCATTTGAAAGTGGTCTTGTCTCAAGGCCATACACGGTCCTGTTTCCCAACATGCATTGGTAAGGCAATCCTTAGGAGCTGGAAAGAAGGATGATTGCTCATGTGGTTACTTCAATGAATGGGTGTTATACATAGGTGAACTCTGTTGTAGTAGTGATTGCCACTCATATAGAAAGATGTTTCTTCTCATATACTTGCAAGCCAGAATAAGCAAGTCCCTTCTTTAAAGCATGTGAGTGAGAATCACTCAAGTCCATACATGGCCATGTATCCCAACCTGCTTTGGGAGGGTAATCCTTAGGTGCAAGAAGGAAGGGAAACAGGGTATGATTTTACATCCAGGAATATGTGTTACACACAGTTTTACTCACCTGTAGTCATGTTTGTGACTCAGATACAAACACGTTTCTTACTCTTTATTTCCAAGCCGGGAGAAGAAGGTGTGTTCTCTAAGGCATTTGAGAGTGATTCTGTCGCAAGACTCTTGAAGGCCATATTTCCATATCTGCTTTTGAAGTCGATCCCTAGGAACTGGAAGGAAGGGAGATTGGGACAGAAGTTGTTTCCGAGAATGTGTCTTATAAATAATTTAACTCTGATGTAGTAGTGATTGCCACTTAGATGGATATATGTTTCTTATCATCTACTTACAACCTGGGATAATAACCAACCTTCTCTGACGCATGTGAGTTAGATCCTCTCTCACGCCACTACATGGCCCTTGCAAAACCCACTTTGGGAAGGGGACCCTTAGGAGTTGGAAGCAAGGGAGATTGGACATGAAGTTAATTCCAGGAATGGGTGTTATATATAGTTTAATTCAGCTGTAGTAATGATGGCCACTCAGATACAAAGTTGTTTCTTACCATCTACTTACAAGTCAGGAGAGAAAACGTGTTCTCTAAGGCATTTGAGAGTGGTCCTGTCTCAAGACCCTACCAGGCTCTGATTCAAAGTTGCTTTATGATGGCAAGCCTTAGGAGTTCGAAGGAAGGGAGATAGGGTACAATGTTATTTCCAGGAATGGATGTTATACTTAATTTAGCTCAGCTGTAGTAGTGTTTCTCACACAGATACAAGCATGTTTCTAACCATATACTTAGACCCGGTATCAGAAAGTGCAGTCTCTATTTCTTGGGAGTCAGATCTGTCTCAAGACACTACTCAGTCCTGTTTTCAAACCTGCTTTGAAAAGGCGATAATTAGAAACTTGAAGGAAGAGTGATTGGTCATGACGTTACTTCCAGGAATGGGTCTTATACACAGTTTTACTCAGCTGTACTAATGATTTCCACTCAGAAGCAAAGATGTTTCTAGCCATCTACTTACAACCTGGCATAAGAAAATATATTCTCTGAGGCGTTTGAGAGTGCTCCTGTCACAAGACCATACACGGTCCTCTTTTGCAACCTGATTTAGGAAGGCAATCCTTAGGAGCTCGAAGGAAGGGAGATTGAGCTCAAAGATATTTCCAAAAATGGGTGTTATGCTTAGTTTAGCATCAGTTGTAGTAATGCTGTCAATCACATACAAACATTTTCCTAACCATCTACTTAGAGTCCGGTAGCAGAAATGAATTATTTATGGCTCGTTAGAAAGATTCTGCCTCAAGGCACTACTCATCCTGTTTAGAAACTTGTTTTGAGATGGCATTACTTAGTAGCTGGAAGGAAGGCAGATTGAGCAGGAGGTTTCTTCCAGAAATGGGTGGTATCCATAGTTTGACTCATCTGTACTAGTGATTGCCACCCAGGTAGAAAGAAGTTTTATACCATCTACATAAAAGCCAGGATAAGAAAGTGCCTTCTCTAAGGCATTTGAGTGAGATTCTCTCTCAAGGATCAACACGGTCCAGGGCAAAACCTGGTTTTGAAAAACAATCATTTGGAGCAGGAAGGATGGGAGAATTGGCATGAAGTTATGTCCGGGGATGAGTTTTATACATAGTTTAACTCAGCATTAGTAATGCTTGCCACCCAGAATCAAAGTTGATTCTATCTATCTAGTTACAACCCAGGATAATAAAGCATGTTCTCCAAGGCATTTGAGAGTGGTCCTGTCTCAAGGCCTTACACGGCCCTATTTCCAAACCTGCTTTAGGAAGCTGATCCTTAGGAGATGGAAGGAAGGGTGATAGGGCATGAAGTAATTTCCAAGAATGTGTGTTATACTTAGTTCAACTCAGCTGTAGTAATGCTTGCCACTCAGATACAAACATCTTCCTAACCATCTACTTAGACTCAGTATCAGAAAGTGTGTTCTCTGTTTCTTTAGAGCGGGATTCTGTCTCAAGGGACTATTCAGTAATGTCTCCAAACATGCTTTGAGAAGCCAATAATTAGGTGCTGGAAGATAAGATGATTGGTCATGAAGTTACTTCCAGGAATGGATGTTATCCATAGTTTAACTCAACTGTAGTGGCGATTGCTACTCAGATAGAAAGAATTTTCTAACTATCTACTTACAAGCCGAGATAGGAAAATGCCTTCTCTAAGGCATGTGAGTGAGATTCTCTCTAAAGGCACTAAACTGTGCTGTTAACAAACCTTCTTTGTGGAGGCTGTCCTTAGGAGCTCTAAGGACGGGAGATTGGGAATGAAGTTACTTCCAAGAATGGGTGTTATATATAGTTTAATTCAACCTTAGTAGTGATTGCCTCTCAGATACAAAGATGTTTCTTCTCATCTACGTACAAGCCAGGATACATGTGTGACTCCCCTAAGGCATGTGAGTGAGATTCTCTCTAAAGACCCTTGCAGGACGTGTGCAAAACCTGCTTTGGGAAAGCTTTCCTCCAGAGCTGGAAGGAAGGGAGAGTGGACATGAAGTTACTTCCAGTATTGTGTGTTAATCATAGTTTAACTCAGCTGTACTGGTGATTGCCATTCAGATAGAAAGAGGTTTCTTACCATCTGCTTACAAGCCGGGATAAGAAAGACCCTGTTCTAAGGCATTTGTGTGAGAGTCTCTCTAATGGACCAACATGGCCCTGTGCAAAACATGGTTTGGGAAATCAATCCTTAGCAGCTGGAAGAAAGGGTGTTTGGGCACGAAGTTGTTTCCAGGAATGGGTCTTATATATAGTTTAAGTCAACTGTAGGAACGATTGCCACGCAGAAACAAAGATGTTTCTATCTATGTACTTATTACCCAGGATAAGAAAGTGTGTTCTCTACGGAATTTGAGAGTGTGCCTGTCTCAAGGCTCCACAAGGCCCTGTTTCCAGACGTCCAAAAGGAAGACAATCCTAGGAACAGGAAGGAATGGAGATTGCGCATGAAGATAGATACAAAACGGGTGTTATACGTAGTTTAGCTCAGCTGTAGTAATGCTTGCCACTCAGATACAAACATGTTCTTAACCATATACTTATACTTGGTATCAGGAAGCGCATTCTCTGTTTCTTGGGAGTGAGATTCTGTCTCAAGGCACTACATGTTATTGTTTCCCAACCTGCTTTTGGAAGGCAATAATTAGATGCTGTAGGGAAACATGATTGGTCATGAAGTTACTTCCAAGAATGTGTGTTCTCTATAGTTTAAATCAACTGTAGTAGCTATTGCCACTCAGAGAAAAAGATAGTTCTTACCATATACTTACAAGCTGAGACTAGAAAGTGCCTTCTCTAAAGCATGTGAGTGAGATTCTCCCTTAAGGTGCTACACAGTTCTGTTTCCAAACCTGCTTTGGGAAGGCAATCCTTAGGGGCTGGAAGGAAGGGATATTTGTAACAAGGTATCTACAGTATTGACTGTTATGCTTAGTTTAGCTCAGCTGTAGTAACGCTTGCCAATCAGATACAAACATGTTCCTCACCATCTACTAATGATCCAATATGCGAAAGTGCATTCTCTAAGCTTTTGAGTGAGATTCTGTCTCAAGTCACTGCATGGTCCTGTTTCCAAACCTGCTTTGAGAAGGTGATCATTAGGAGTTGGAAGGATGGGAGATTGAGCATGAAGACACTTCCAGGAATGGGTGTTATCCATAGTTTAACTCAACTGTAGTAGTGACTGC
Source organism: Diceros bicornis minor (assembly GCF_020826845.1). Lineage (NCBI taxonomy): Eukaryota > Metazoa > Chordata > Mammalia > Perissodactyla > Rhinocerotidae > Diceros > Diceros bicornis. The sequence goes on along the minus strand of NW_026691144.1, from coordinate 438,385 downwards.
CACTCAAATACAAAGATGTTTCTTACCGTCTACCCACAAGCCAGGATAAGAGTATACCCTCACTAAGCATGTGAGAGAGATTCTCTCTCAGGCCCTACAGGGAATGGTGCAAAACCTTCTTTGAGGAGGCACACCATAGGAGCTGGAAGGAAAGTTGATTGGGTATGAAGTCACTTCCAGGAATGGGTGTCATCCATTGCTGGACTCAGTTCTAGTAGTGTTTGCCACACACATAGAGAGATGTTTCTTACCATCTACTTACAAGCAGTGAAAAAAGACTGCCCTCTCTAAGGCATGTGAGTGAGATTCTCTCAAGGCCCTAGATGGCTCTTAGCAAAACATGCTTTGTGAAGATGGTCCTGAAGTACTGGAAGGAAACGTGGTTGGGCACAAAAATATTTCCAGCAATGGGTGAAATACTTAGTTTAACTCAACTGTGAAAATGATTGGCACTGAGAAACAAAGATGTTTCTAACCATCTACTTACAACTCAGCATATGAAATTGTGTTCTCTGAGGTATTTCACAGTGGGAATGTCTCAAGGCCCTACACGAACCTGTTTCCAAACCTGCTTTAAGAAGGCAATACTTAGGAACTGGAAGGAAGGAGCTGGACATGATGTTACTTCCAGGAGTGGATGTTATACATAGTTTAACTCAGCTGTAGTAGTCATTGCCTCTCAGATAGGAGGATGTCTCTAACCATCTACTTACAAGCCTGGGTAAGACAGTGCCTTCTCTAAGACATGTACATGAGATTCTCTCTCAAGGCCCTACATGACCCTGTGCAAAATATCCTTTGGAAATGCCAGCCTTAGGAGCTGGAAGAAAGTCAGATGGGCATGAAGTTACTCTCAAGAATGGGTGTTATACATAGTTAAACTCAGCTGTAGTAATGAATGCCTCTCAGATACAATGATATTTCATACCATCTACCTTCAAACCGGAAGAAGAAATTGTGTTCTTGAAGGCATTTGTGATTGATCCTGTCTAAAGGAACTACATGCCCCAGTTTATAAACCTGCTTTTGGAAGGAGATCTGTAGCAGCTGAAAGGAAGGGAGATTGGACATGATGTCATTTCCAGGAATGGGTGTTATACATAGATTAGCTCAACTGTAGTAATGATTACCTCTCAATTACAAACTTGTTACTAGACATTTACTTGCAATCTGGATTAGAAAGTGCCTTCTCAAGGGAATGTGACATTCGTTCTCAAGGCCTGAAATGGCAATAAGTTCCTAATATGGTTTAGGTTTGTGATCCTTATGATACGGAAGGAATACAGAAGGGGCACAAAGTTATTTCCATGAATGGGCTTTATAGATTGTTTAACTCTGCTGTAGTAATGATTGCCACTAATATACAAACTTATTCCTAAACATCTACCTAGAATCTGGTATCAGAACATGCCTTGTGAAAGGAAAGTGAGACCCCTTCGCAAGGCCCGAAATGTCATTATGATCCAATGCTAGTTTAGATTTGAGATCCTTATGAGTCGGAAGGAAGAGAGAGGAGGCACAAATTGATTTCCAGGAATGAGAATTATACATAGCTTAGCTCAGCGGTAGTAATGATCACCATTCATGTGCAAACTTCTTCCTAAACATCTACATACAGGCCTGAATCAGAAAGCGCCTTCTCAAATAAATGTGAGATTCCTTCTCAAGCCCCGAAATGGCAATATTTTCCATACCTGGTTTAGGTTTGTGATCCTTATGTGCTAGAATGAAGAGAGATTAGGCATGAAGTTTTTTCCAGGAATGGGTGTTATACATAGATTAGCTCAGCTGTACTAAAGATTCCCATTCATATACAAACTTGTTCCTAGACATCTACTTAGAAGCTTGGATCAGAAAGATCCTTCTCAAAGGAATGTGTGATCCCTTCTCAAGGTGTGCCATGGTATTATGGTCAAAACCATGCTTAGGTATGTAATCATTTAGAGCTGGAATGAAGAGAGTTGGGGCACGTAATTGTTTCCAAGAATGGTTCTTATGCATAGTTTAGGTCATCTGTAGTAATGATTTCCACTCATATACCAACATGTTCAAAGGCATTTACTTACTAGTGGTATCAGAAAGTGCCTTCTCAAAGGAATGTGAGATTCATGATCAATGTCTGAAAAGGCATTAGTTCCAAACCTGGTTGAGGCTTGTGATGCTTAAGAGCAGGAATGAAGAGTGATGGGGAACGAAGATATCTCCAGGAATGTGTGTTATACATATTTTATCTCAGCTGTACTAATCATTGCCACTCATATAGAAACTTGTTACATGGCATCTACTTGGAAACCAGAATCAGAAAGTGGCTTCTCAAAGTAATATGAGAGTCCTTCTCAAGGCCTGAAACAGCAATATGTTCCAAACCTGGTTATGGAAGGTTATCCTTACAAGCTGGAAGGAAGAGAGATTGGGCAGGAAGTTATTTCCAGGAAACTGTTTTGTGCATAGATTAACTCAGCTGAAGTAATGATTGCCACTCATTTACAAACTTGTTCCTAGACGTCTATTTACCAGCCGGGATCAGAAAGTCCATTCACAAAGGGGTGTGAGTTTGGTATCCAATGCCAGAAATGGCATTCTGTTCCAAATCTGGTTTAGGAAGTTGATCCTTATGAGCTGGAAGGAATAGTAATCGTGTATGATTTTCTTTCCAGGAACAGGTGATTTACATGGTTTTGCTCAGCTGTGGTAATGATTCCACACAAATAGAAACTTTTTCCTAAACATCTACTTACAAGCCTATATCAGAATTTCCTTCTCAAATGAAAGTGAGTTTTGTTCTCAACGTCCAAAATGACATTGTGTTGCAAACCTGGTTTAGGAAATGATCCTTGTATGTCAGAAGGATGACAGAATTGGCATGAAGTATTTTTCCAGGAAAGGGAGTTATTCAGAGTTTTCTCATCTGTAATAATGATTTACATTCATATACAAACTGCTTAATAGACATCTGCTTACAAGATGAAGTCTCAAATTGCATTCTCAAAGGAATGTGACAATCATTCTCAATGCCTGGGATGTCATTCTGTTCCAAACCTGTTTTAGGAAGTGATCATTACGAGCTGGAAGTAAAAGAGATTGGCAATGTTATTGTTTCAAGGAACGGGTGTAACAGTCAGTTTGGCTCAGCTATAGTATTTGTTGCCACTCATATACAAACTTGTTCCTTGAGATCTACTTACAACCCGTGATCAGATAGTGCACTCTCAAAGGAAATTGAGATTCAATCACAAGGCCCGAAGGGCAATATTTGCAAAACCTGGTGGAGAAAGGTGGTCCTTTTGAGCTGAAAGGAAGGGAGATGGGGCACGAAATTAATTTTGGGAATGGGTGTTATACATAGTTTAGCTCAGCTGTAGTAATGATTCCAGTAATATACGAACTTGGTCTAGATATCTTCTTATGAGTCCTGATCAGAAAGTGCCTTCTCAAAGGAAAGTGAGTTTTGTTATGATTGCCCAAAATGGCATTATGTTCCCCACCTGATTTAGATGTGATTCTTGCTAGCTGGAAGCAAGAGAGATGAGGAATGGAGTTAGTTCCAGGAAAGGGGATTATTCTTCGTTTAGCTCAGCTGTAGTAATGATTATCATTCATATAGAAACTGGTTCCTAGACATCTACTTACAAGCCTGGATCAGAAAGTGCCTGCACAAAGCAATGTAAAAATCGTTCTCAATGTCCGATATGGCAATATGTTACAAACCTGGTTAAGGATGTGATCATTACGAAATGGAAGGAAGAGAGACTGGGAACAAAGTTATTTCAAGGAATTGGTGTTATAGTCAGTTTAGTTCAGCTGTAGTAATGATTGCCACTCAAATGCAAACTTGTTCCTAGACATTTACTTACAAGCCAGCATCTCCAAGTGCCTTCTCAAAGGAATGTGAGATTCGTTCTCAAGCCATGAAATGGCATTACGTTCAAAACCTAGTTTAGCTTTGTGATCTCTCCAAGATGGAAGGAAGGTAGATTAGGCACAAAGTTATTTCCAGGAATAGGTGTTAGATATAGTTTATCTCAACTGTGGTAATTATTGGCAGTCATTTAGAAACTTGTTCCTAGACATCTACTTAGAAGCCAGGATCAGAAAGATCCTTCTCAAAGAAATGTGTGATTTCACAAGGCCCAAATGGCAATATTTTCAAAACCTAGTGGAAAAGATGGTCCTCATGAGCTGGAAAGATGGGAGATGGGGCATGAAGTTATTTTCATGAATGGGCGTTATACATAGTTCAGCTCAGCTTTAGTAATGATTGCCACTCATATACAAACACGTTCTTGACATTTATTTAGAGGTCTGGATCAGAAAATTCCTTCCCCAAGGAATGTGAGTTGGTTCTCAATGCCTGAAATGGCATTAAGTTACAAACCTGGATTACAAAGGTGATCCTCATGAGCTAGAAGGAACAGAGATTAGGTATGGTGTTCTTTCCAAGGATAGGTGATTTACCCAATTTAGCTCAGCTGTGGTAATGATTCTACTCATATTCAAACTTGTTCCTAAACATCATTTTTTTAAAATTTTTGTTTATTCTGGTAACATTGGTTTATAACATTGTATATATTTGTCGTGTACATCATTATACTTCTATTTCTGCGTGGATTACATCATGTTCTCAGGTTCACCACCCAAATACTGATTGCAATCCATCACTACACCCATGTGCCTAATTGTCAGTTTGCCTTCATCCCTCCTCACTTCCCCTCTGGTAACCAACAATCCAATCTCTGTCTGTATGTGTTTATTTTTTGTTGTTATTATCTCCTACTTAATGAGTGAGATCATACAGTATTTTTTGACAACATGGATGGACATTGAGGGTATTATGCCAAGTGAAATAAGCCAGAGGGAGAAGGTCAAGTACCATATGACCTACACATCTTCTTGCAAGCCCACATCAAAAAATGCCTTCTCAAAGGAAAGTGAGTGTTGTTCTTATCAACCAAAATGGCTTTATGTTCCAAACATGGTTTAGGAAGTTATGCTTACAAGCTGGAACTAAGGGAGATGGGGAACGAAGTTATTTCCAAGAAAGGGTGTTATTCTTACTTTAGCTCAGCTGTAGTAATGATTCCAATTCATATAGAAACTGGTTCATCTACATCTACTTACAAGTCGGGATCAGAAAATGCCTACACAAAGGAGTGTGAGATTACTTCTCAAGGCTCCAAAAGACAATAGGTTCAAAACCTGGTTTAGGATTGTAATCCTTTAGAGCTGGGAAGAAGAGAGACTGGGCATGATGTTATTTGCAGGCATGGGTGTTATAGATAGTTTAGATCAGCTGTAGTAATGATTGCCACGTATATAAAAGATTATTCTTAAAAGTCTTACTTGCTGGGATCAGAAAATGCCTTCTGAAAAGAATGTGAAATCCGTTCTCAAGATCCGAAATGACATGCTGTTCCAAACCTGGTTTAAGTTTCTGATCCTTCTGAGATCAAATGATTTCCAAACCTGGTGTAGGAAAGTGATCCTTACGAGTTGGAAGGAAAAAAGATGGTGTACAAATTTCTTTCCAGGAACAGGTGATTTACATGGTTAATTCAGCTGTAATAAGGATTCCATTCATATAGAAACTTCTTCCTAGACATCTACTTACGAGCCTGCATCAGGAAGTGCCTTCTCATAAGAAAGTGAATTTATTCTCAATGCTCAAATTGACATTATGTTGCAAACCTGGTTTAGGATGTGATCCTGACGAGCTGGAAGGAAGAGAGATGGGGCAAGAAGTTATTTCCAGGAAAGGAGTTAGTCATAGTTTAGCACAGCTGTAACAATGATTCCCTTTGATAAACAGACTTGTTCCTAGACATCTACTTACGAGCTGATATCAGAAAGTGCCTTCAGAAAGGAAGGTGAGAACCGTTCTCAATGTCCAAAATGGCATTATGTTCTAAAACTAATTTAGGCAGTGATCCTTATGAGCTGGAAGGAAGACACATTGGGAAAGAAGTCGTTTCAGGAATGGGTCTTATATTCAGTTTAGCTCAGTAATGTTTGCAACTCATATATAAACAACTCATTTACTTACAAGCTTGGATCTCTAAGTATCTTGTCAAAGGAATGTGAGATTCGTTCTCAAGGCCCAAAATGGCAATATGTTCCAAAAATATTTCAGGAAGTTGGTTCTTATGAGATTTAGGGGAGAGAGTTGGGTACCAACTTATTTCTAGGAATGTGTGCTATACATAATTTTGTTCAGGTGTAGTAATATTTGCCACTCACATACAAACTATTCCTAGATTTTTACATACAGGCCTGGATGAGATAGTGCCTTCTCAAAGGAATGTGAGATCCCTTCTCAATGCCTGATTTGGCAATATGTTCCAAACCAGTTTTACGTTTGTGATCCTTATGATCTGGACGGAAGAGAGACTGGGCAAGAAGTTATTTCCAGGAATGGGTGATATACATAGTTTAACTCAGCTACTGCAATGATTGCCACTCATTTACAAACTTGTTACTAGACATATACTTACAACCACGACCAGCAAGTACTTTCTCTAAGGAATGTAAGATTCCTTCACGAGGCCTAAAATGGCAATACTTTTAAAACCTGGTGCAGGAAGATGGTTCTTATGAGCTGGAAGGAAAGGAAATGGAGCATGATGTTATGACCAAGAATGGATGTTATACATAGTTTAGTTCAGCTGTAGTAATGACTGACAATCATATAAAAACTTGTTCCTAGACATCTACTTACAAGGCCTTATCAGAAAGAGCCTTCTCAAAAGAATGTGAGATTTATTCTCAAGGCCTAAAATGACATTATGTTTCAAACTGGGTTTAGGTTTGTGACACTTAAGAGATGGAAGCAAGAGATATTGGGCACAAAGTTATTTTCAGGAATGGTTTTTACACATAGATTATCTCAGCTGTAGTAATGATTGCTACTCAAATAAAAACTATTCCTAGATTTCTACATACACCCCGGGATAAGAAACTGCCTTCTCAAAGAGTGTGAAATTCCATCTCAAGGACATAAATGGCAATATGTTCCAACACTTATTTAGGTTTGTGATCCTTATGGTCTTCAAAGAAGAGAGATTGGGCACAAAGATATTTATAGGAACGGCTGTTAGTCATAATGTAGTTCAGCTGTAGTAATGCTTGCCACTGATATACAAACTTGTTGCTAGACATCTTACAATCTGGGATCAGAAAGTGCCTTCTAAAAGGAATGCAACGTTCCTTCTGAAGGCCCAACATGGAAATAGTATCCATAACTGGTTTGGTTTAGTGATGCTTAGTGCTAGAAGGAAGAGAGTGTGTACATTAAATTATTTCAAAGAATGGGTATTATGAATCATTTAACTCAGCTGTAGTAATGATTGATGCTCCAATAGAAACTTGTTCTTAGACATTTACTTCCAAGCAGTTATTTGTAAGTGTCTTTTCAAAGGAATGGGAGATTTTTTTCTCAATGACCGAAATAGCATTATATTCTAAACCTGGTTTAGGAAGTTGATTCTCATGAGCTGAATGGAAGAGAGATTGAGCAGAAAGATACTTCCAGAAAAGGATATTTTACACAGTTGGGCTCAGCTGGGGTGACGATTGCCACTCATATACTAACTTGTTTCTAGACATCTACTTACAAGCTGGAATGAGAAAGTACCTTCTCAAAGGAATGTGGTATTCCTTCCAAAGGCTCAAAACAGCAATATGTTTAAAACCTGTTTTAGGAATGTAATCCTTCAGCGTTGGATGGAAGAGTGATTGGGCATGCAGAGTCTTCTACATAGTTTAGCTCAACTGTAGTAAGGATTGCGACTCATATACAAAGTCATATCTCAACATTTGCTTATAAGCCTGGGTCAGAAAGTGCCCTCTCAAAAGCATTTGAGATTCTTTCTCAAGGCCCGAAATGGCATTCTGTTACATACCTGTTTTAGGTTTCTGATCCTTACGAGATGGAAGGAAGAGAGATTGAGCACGAAGTTATTTCCAGCAATGGGTGATATACATACTTTAGCTAAGCTCTAGTAATCATTGCCACTCATATACAAACTGGTTCCTAGAGCTCTACTTGGAACCCAGGATCAGAAAATGCCTTCTCAAAGGAATGTGATATTCCGTCTGCAGGCACAAAATGGAAATATATTCCAAACCTGGTTAAGGAATGTGGACCTCATTTGCCGGAAGGAAGAGAGACATGACACGAAGATATTTCCTTCCTTGCTACCAGCAAAAGTGGTTAAGCAGTGGTATTTTCTCTTTCCATTGGGAAGGTAGCCTCAGTGAATGCAACAAACCAAAAAGAAGAAAAGGCACTTTCCATTATGGTACTCAAAAACTGAAAGGAAATGTTTTTCTCCACAGACTGTGTTCATTAGATGGATATTATAGATATTCTCTCGCAGCTGCAATGGAAAGTTAAAAAGCTCTCAGCGTTAGATCCTCTTTAAATCTACTTGCAAGCAGAGTTAAGCAAGAACTTTCTGGCATTACATGGGAGAGAATTCTATCTTTTTCTTTGTGAGGAAGATCACACTGAGGTAAGATTCGGTTCTGATCCTCATCTATTTTGCTGTGTATGATTGGCCCTGAGCTAACATTTGTGCCCATCTTCCTCTACTTTATGTGTGATGCCCCCACAGCATGTCGTGATAAGCAGTACGTTGGTGCATGCCTGGGGTTAGGAATCTGCAAATCCCAGGCCACTGAAGTGGGGCATGCACACCCAACTGCTTGTGCCACCGGGCAGGTCCCAGGGAGAGAATTGTTAAGTGAATGTCGTTAACAATACTGTTGGGAAAGGCAATTTTCAGGATAGTCCTCTACAGATGCAAGCAAGAATTTTTCTCCACACTGTCCTTTCATTGAATGGATGTTATAGGTAATGTCTCCCAGTTACAGTCAAAAGATGAAAAGCTCTTGCAGGATGATATGATGCACAGCTAACAGCATGCTGACTTCTGGAAAATGATGGTTACATTATATGTGAGAAAGAGCCTGAGTGATGTCTGTAAATGGCAGTCTATGAAAGGGTACTTTTCAACATGATTCTCTAGGGCTGCAAGGAGTGGATTTTCTCCACAGTGAACATTCATTGAATGAGTGTAACAGATATTCTCTCCCAGCTATTGTGAAAAGATTAGAGCTCTCATAGGAAGATGTGACTTACAGCTAACGGCAAGCTGGTTTCCAAATTAGTGGTCTTTCATGATATGCTTCTGATAGTCTGTATGTTGGATTGAGCTGCAGTCTATTAAAAGACATTTAATAAGAGGATCCTAATCAGCTTCAAGCAGAAGTTTGTCTTCCCAGTGTTCTCTCATTGAAGGAATGTTATAGATAATCTGTCACAATTCTTTTCAAAAGTTTAAAAGCTCTCAAAGAAATATGTTCCTTACAACTAATGGCAACCTAGGTTCAACAGGAGATTTCGTTTTTTACATCAGAGAGGAAGCCTGAGTGCAGGCAATGAACTGCAACATTTCAAAAGGCAGTTTTCAAGTTTATCCTAAACATCTACAAACCAGAGTTTTTCTTCACAGAGTAATTCCATGGAGTGGATGTTATAGAGGTACTATCCCTCGAGTAGTGAAATATATAAAAGTTGTATAGATAGATGTTCACCAACAGTGACTGAGAAGCTGACTTCAGCCAAAATACGATTTCTGTATATACAAGAGAGAGCCTGAGTGCATGCCATGAGCAGCATTTTATGGAACTGCACTATTCAAGATGATCCTGGGGGCTGGCCCCGTGGCTTAACAATTAAGTGCACGTGCTCTGCTACTGGTGGCCTGGGTTCGGATCTGGGCACGCACCAACACACTGCTTGTCCAGCCATGCTGGGGTGGCATCCCACATAAAGCAACTAGCATGGTGTGCAACTACTATGTACAACTATCTACTGGGACTTTGGGGAGAGAAAGGGAAAAAAAAGGAGGATTGACAATAGATGTTAGCTCAGAGCCGGTCTTCCTCAGCAAAAAGAGGAGGATTGGCATGGATGTTAGCTCAAGGCTGATCTTCCTCAAAAAAATAAATAAATAAAGATGATCCTAAACTGGTGGAAGAATTTTTCTGTATACCGTACTTTCATTCAGTGGATGACCTAATTGTTCTCCCCCTCTTGTCGTGAAAAGTTCCAGAACCCTCCTAAGAAGATATATCTTACATCTACAGGGCAGTTAAGTTCAGCACAGGCGTTCTTTCATTACCTTGGAGAGAAAGCCTGAGTGTAGGCCACAAACTGCTATGGTTGAAAAGTCACTTATCGTGACAATACTCAAGCACTCAAAGATTATTTTTTAAATCTGCATTCATTCACTGGCAGTTACAGATATTCCCTCCAAGCTGTAGTGAAAACCTTAAAACCTCTCATGGGAAGATTTCATATACAGCTAAGCGCAAACTCCCTTCCATAATCACATTCTTTCATTTAATGTGAGACAGAGCCTGGGTGAAAGTGGTGAGTTGCAATGTTTCAAAAGGTACTTTTCAGTGAAGATTCTACACAGCTGCAAGCAAGACTTTTTCTTCACAATGTTCATCCAGTAGATTGATATTATAAATATTCTTTTCCTTGTGTAATGAAAAGTTTGAAGCCCATCGTAGGAAGATGTTCCCTATCAGCTACTGGCAAATTGACTTCAGCAAGAACATTCTTTCTTTCCATTTAAGATAGTGGTTGATTGAAGCATGTGAAAAGCAATGTTTGAAAAGGAATTCTTCAAGATGATCCTAAAAAGATACAAGATGGAGTTTTTCTCCACATTGAACTTCCATTGAATTAGTGATAGAGATAATCTGTCCCAGTTGTAGTGAAAAGTATAAAAGCTCTCATCAGGATACGTTCCTTGCAACTACTGGCAAGCTGAGTTCAACAGGAGCGCTCTTTCATTACATTGGAGAGAAAGCTTGAGAGTAGACCATAAACTGCAAAGTGGGAAACGTCACTTATCAAGATGATCCTCAAAAACTACAAGCGAGAGTTTTTCTCCACTCTCCTGTTTCATTGGATGGATGTTATAGATATTCTTTCACAGCTGCAATTGAAAGTTTAAAAGCTCTCAGAGGAAGATGCTCCTTAAAGACACTTGCAAAATGAGTTCAACAGAACTTTGTTGCATCACGGGGAGAAAATTTCTAAGGGAAGTTCATTAACAACAGTGATGTCAAAGGCAATTTTCAGGATAATCCTATACAGATGAAAACAAGCGATTTTCTCCAAACTGGACTTTCATTTTATAGATGTTATATAGGCTATTTCCAAGCTCTACTGAAATTTTAAAGCCTCTCTAATGAGGATGTTACTAACAGATATTCATCACCTTTGTTAAGCAATAGTGTGCGTCATGATATGCTAGAGAGACCCTGCATGCAGATTGAACTGCAGTGTATTTGAAGTCACTTATGAAGATGATCCTAAACATTTACAAGCAGAAGTTATCTTCACGGTGCACTTTCATTGAATGGATGTGACAGAGCTTCTTTCTGAGCAGCAGGGAAATGTTTAAACTCTCATAGGAAGGTGTTCCTAACAGCTACTGGCAGAGCATGTTTAGCCGTAGTGATTTTTCTTTATATCATGGAGGAAAATTGAATGCAGGCAGTGAAATCCAAAGATGAGAATGTAATTGACAATATGATCCAAAGGATCTAAAAGCAAGTGTTTTCCTCACTGAGTATTTACATGGAATGAATGTAATAGATATATTCTCCTAGCTGCAGTGAAAGTTTACAAGGTCTCAGAGGAAGATCGCCCTTAAAGATTCCTGAAAGAGTTCAACAAGAAATTTCTTGCTTTACATGGGAAAGAACTCCTGATTGATGGTTGTTAACTAGAATGTTGGTAAAGGCAATTAGCAGGATAGTCGAATAGAGATTCAAGCAAGAAATATTATCCATACTGGACTTCATTTAATGTATGTTATAGATACCGTCTCCCAGTTGTACTGAAATATTAAATCCTCTCATATGAAGATGTTACTAACAGATATTGGCAACATGTGGTAAGCAACAGTGATCATCATGATATGCTAGTGAGATATTGCATGCAGATTGAACTGCAGTGTATTTAAAGCCACTTAAGAAGATGATCATAAACACTTACAAGAGGATGTATTCTTCAAGTTGTACTTTCATTGAATGGATGATACAGCTTCATTCTGAACTATGGTGAAAAGTGGATCGTAACCTAGAAAAGTGTTCCAACAGCTACTGGCAAAGTAGGTTTAGCAAAGGTGTTTTCTTTTATATCAGGAAGAAAGCCTGAGTGCATGCAATGAACTGCAAAGATGATAAGTCACTTTATAGTGACTTACAGTGACTCAAAGGAAGTGTTTTCCTCCAAAGAGAACTTACATGGAATGGATATTACAGATATTCTCTTGCAGCTGCAGTCAAAGTTCACAGTCTCTCAGAGGAAGATCCTGCTTAAAGTTCCTTGCCAGCTCAGTTCAGCAAGTACATGCTTGCATTCCGTAGGACAGAGAGCCTGAGAGACGGTCGTTAATTACAATGATGGATAAGGCACTTTGCAGGAGGATCCTATACAGATAGCAGCCAGAGATTTTCTCCACACTTGAAGTTCATTTTATCGATGCTATAGATACTCAGTCCCAGCTGTAGTGAAAAATTTAAAAGCCCTCTAAAGAGAGGCTGACTTACAGCTACAGGATTGTTGACTTCAGAGCGGGTGTTCTTTCTTTATATTTGAGGGAAAGCCTGAGTGCAGGCTGTGAAGATAAGTGATTGAAATATTCACTCATCAAGATGATCCTCAACAACTAAAATGAGATTTTTTTCCACCGTGCATATAATTTCAATGGATGTTATAGGTATTTTCATCCAGCAGTAGTGAAAAGGTAAAAAATTCTCATGGTTAGATCTTACTTACAGCTAATGTTGACTTTTGCTCAGTAATAATATTATTTCATTTAATGTGAAAGAGACCCTGAGTAAATGTCTTGAGCTGCAATGTTTGAAAAAGTACTTTTCAGTGCAGAAGCTAAACAGGTACAAGCAAGAGTTTTTCTCCACACTGTGCTTTTCATAAATGGTTATTATAGATATTCTCTTCCTTGTCTAGTGAAAAGTTTAAACCGTCTCATAAGAAGCAGTTTCGTAACAGCTAGAGGCAAACTGAGTTCAATGAGCATATTCTTTCATTCCATGTAAGAGAGAGCCTGAATGAAAGACGTGAACTGCAACGCTTGAAAGGGCATTTTTCAAGAGGACCATGAAGAGATTTTAAAAAAGGGGTTTTCTTCACACTATAATTTCATTGAATGAATGTTACAGATAATCTGTACCAGTTGTAGTGAAAAGTATAAAAGCTCTCATTAGAGTATGTTCCCTATAGCTACTGGCAAGCTGAGTTCAGCAGAAGTGCTCTTTCAATACATTGGATAGAAAGCTTGAGTGTAGAATATTAACAGCTTATGTGCGACAACAGTCATGTGTCCTTTGTCATATTACTCACATATTTATGTGTGACATCATTCACATTTATATATGTGGCATCATATCAGTAGTGTGACATCACTCCCACTGGTACCTGTGACACCAGTGATTGTGACCTCATTCCCATTGTGTGCATGTGATATCACATGATTTGTTACTTGTGACGTGAGACACATGGTTATGGGTGACATCACAGCCCTTGTGTGTGTGTGACAACATCATTGTGGGTCACATCTCATCAATTGTGAGTGATGTTAACCTTAATTGGCCTATGATATCAAGCCATTATTATGTGTGGTGACACTAATAGTACTATGTATGACATCACACAAATTGAGTGTGGCATCATTTTTGTAGTGTGTTGACATCACTAGAATAGTGTGTGACATTGCTCAAATTTTGTGTGTCACATCACTCCAAATGTTCTGTGTTGCATGACCCCCATTTTGGGACATCAAACACTATGAGTGTGATAATACTAGGATGTTCTGTCTCATCTCTCAAACTGTGTGATATCTCTCCCGTTGTGAAGTACAGCAGTCGTATTATTAACTGTGATGTGACATCCACTGTTATGTATGAAATCACACCCAGGTTTCTGTGAAATCTCTCACATTTTACTCTGGCAAATCGTGCTTGAGTGTTTTGTGTAACTCTCATTGTTATGTGTGAATTCACACTCATTTTCATGAGAGACACTGCTCCCATTTTCTGTGACATCACCAGGGTAGTGTGTGCCATCACTCATATTGTGTGTGACATCATTCAATGTGTCTGTGACATCACACCAAGGGTTTACGTGTGACAGGGCTCACATTTGTGTGTGAAAACACACCCATTGATATTTGTGACACCATTCACATATTTTTGTGATGTATCTCATTTTATGTATGAAATCACTCCTATGGCGTGTGTCACATCATTCAAATACGTCGACATCAAACCAATTATTTGACATCAATTCAATTTAACATGAGAAATTGTTATTGTTACATTTGATGTCACTTCAAATATTTTATGTGGCATCACACTTATTGTTGAGGACATCACTTTGCCAGTGTTCATGACATCACATGCATGGTGTGTCTGCGACTTCAGTCATAAATTTGGTGAGACATCGCTCTGTTATGTGAGATATCATGCCTGTTGTTTTGCATGACTTCACATAAATAGTGTGACATCACTACCACTCATGTGTGACACCATCACGTGTCTTTTGTTATATTACATGTCTGTGTGACATGACCCCCATTGTTAAATGTGACATCATAACAATTGTGTGACACAACTCCCAAAGCTATGTGTGATACCATTGATATGTCTTCTGTCACATAACTCACATTTTACAGTGAGACACCACTCCCATTGTGCGTGACATCATTCTTATTGTGAAACGTGACAGCACTTCCATTTTTATGTGTCACATCACTCCCATTGTGCATGAGACATGACTCATATTTTGTGTGTGACATCACCCATATTGTTATGTGTGATATCACTCCCATTATGTATGACATTGCACCAATAATGTGACATCACTCCCAATATTATGTGTGACATCACTGACGTGTTCCTTATGACATCACTCACGTTTTTCTTGTGACATCAATCCCATTGTATGCATGTGATGTCATTCCTAATCTTATGTGTGACATAACATACATTTTTATGTGTGACATCATTTCCCTTGTGTGTGTGATATCAGTAATATAGTGTGTGACATCACATCAAATTTGTGACATCACTCCAACTGTGCATAGGACCTCACAGCCATGGTAATTTGTGATTTCACACACAATATAATATATGACTTCTAGGTGATGTCATTCTGATAGTGTGTGTCATCACCCGCATGGTGTGTCTGTGAACATTCCTCACGTTTTCTGTGTGACATCACTCTGATTGTTATGTGTGATACCACTCCTACTTTGGTGTATGACAAGAGGCGAATATTGGGACATTACACCCATCGAGTGTAATATCACTATGATAGCATGTCATAGCTCATAAACTGTGTGAGATATCACTCTCATTGTGTGTGATGACTGTCATATTCTCAGCTGTGATGTTACTTCCACTGTTGTGTGAAATCACTCACATGATTTTTGAAATTTCTGACGCTTTTGTCTTACATACATCCCATGGTGTGCATGTTATATGACTCTCATTGACTGAAGTCACACTCATTTTTGCATGTGACATCAGTTCCATTGTGATTGAGGGAAACCTGGGAGTGATTTCATACAGAAGAGTGACAATTGTGAAGATGCAACAGTCTATCCTACTGTTATCACACTCAAGGTGTGTGATGACCCAAATTAGGTGTGATGTCACACAAAATGATTGGAGTGACTTCACACACAAAATGTGAATTATTTACACACACCATTGGACTGACATGAAACACATGATCAGAGTGATGAAACACTCAAGTGGTGTGATGTCATAGCTAATATGGGGAGTGACAACAACACGATGCTTGGTATATAATACACTAATTAAGGTTGATGTCACAAACAATTCACACACCACTTGAATAATGTCATACATATTGCCACAGTTATGTCCTTGACAATTTGTGTGACGTCAAATGAAATATTGGGAATGATATCACATAACAATAGCAATTTCATATGGTAAATTGGATTTATGTCACACACAATTGATGTGATGTCAAAATATGTGAATTCTGTAACACACAATAGGAGCGATGTCATACATAAAATGTGAGTTATGTTGCAAAAATTATGAATGGTGTCACATATATCAATGGGTGTGTTTTCACACACAAATGTGAGGCTTGTCAAAAACTCAGCATTAGTGTGATGTCACACACAAGTGGTGTGATGTGAGATGGACCATGTAAGTGAAGGCACACACAAACCATGTCATGTCACAGACAATGGGCGTGGTGTTTCTCAAGAAAATGAGAGTGAATTCATTCAGTAACATGATAACATGCCTGTAGTGGTGTATGACATCACAACAGTAGAGTGACATCAGTCCCACAATTGTGTGATATCAGTCATGTGTAATTAGTAATATTACTCACTTATCTATGTGCTAGATCACTCCCATTGCCATATGTGACATCACATCATTAGTGTGACATCACTCCCACATGTGTATGGCATCAGTCTTGTGTCCTTTGTGATTTTTCTCACGTCTATGTGTGACATCACATCAATAGTGTGACGTCACTCCCACTGCTATCTGTGACATCATGGATGTGTAACTTTTCACATCACTCCCATTGTGTGCACGTGATATCACTCCCATCATTATGGGTGATGTGACACATTGTCATGCGTGACATCACACCACTTGTGTGTGTGACAACATCCTCATTCCGTGTCACATCACACCAGTTGTGTGTGACATCAACCTTATTCAGCATATGATACCGTAACCATTATTATGTGCGATGTCACTGCCAATGCTATGTATGTCATCACACCAATTGATTGTGACAACACTCTGAGAGTGTGTTTATCACTCCAACAGTGTGTGTGTGACTTTGCTCTCACTTTGCGTTTGACATCACTCCAATCCTTATGCGTGACAGTTCATGCATTTTTGGCCAGCACATAACTTGAGTGTGATAAGACTAGGATAGACTGTCACATCTCCCAAAGTGTGTGATATCACTCCCATTGTGTGACAGAAGTCATAGTCTTAACTGTGATGTGACATACACTGTTATGAATGAAATCACTCCCAGACTTCTGTGAAGTCTCTCACATTTTGCTCTGACTTAAATCCCAGTTCTCTGTTTTGTGTAACTCTCATTTGTATGTGTGAATTCACACTCATTGGCCTGAGAGACATCACTCCCATTGTCTGTTACCTCAACAGGTTCATGTTTACCTTAGCACATATTGTGTGTCTGACATCACTCAATGTGTGTGACATCATATGAATGATATATGTGTGCCAGGGCTCACATTTGTGTGTGATAACACATACAGTGATATGTGTGACATCATCCAGTGGTTTTGGGACATAGCTCACACTTTTTGTGTGACATTATTACTATTGTGTGTGTCACACAATTCACATATGTTGACATCACCCCGATGAGTGTGAACTCAATCCAACGTAGCATATAATATCGCTAATGGTACATGTGATGTCACTCCAAATATTCCATGTTACAACACACTAATTGTCAAACACATAACTCTGCTTCTGAGTGTGACACCACTAGCCTGGTGTCTTCTGTGATTTCACTCATATTTTGGTGACATCTCTCTATGTGTGATATTATGCCTATTGTCTGGTATGACATCAAACCAATATTGTGACATCGTTCTCACATTTGACAAGTGAAATCAGTCACATGTCCTGTGTATTATTACTCACAAGTTTATGGGTGACATCATTCACATTGTTACGTGTGACATCACATAGATAGTGTGACATCACTCACACTTACATGTGTGACATTGGTGACATGTCCCTTGTGACATAACTCACATTTTGAAGTGTGACATCACTCCCATTGTGTGCACGTTATGTCACTTCCATTGTTATGCGTGGCATGGCTTGATTATGGGTGACATCACAACACTTGGTTGTGTGTGACAACACCCTCATTGTATGTCACATGACATCAATTGTGTGTAACATCATCAATATTAATTAGCATATGATATCCCAACGATTATTATGTTGATGTCACTACCAGTATTATGTATTACCTCACACCAATGGAGTGTGACATCACACTGATAGCATGTTTGACATCAGTCCAATGGTGTCTATGTGACATCACTCACATTTTGTGTGTGACATCACTCTAATTGTTATGTGTGTTATTACACACATTTTTGGACATCACACACCTTGAGTTTGATAACACTAAGGAAGCCAGTCACATCTCTCAAATTGTGTGATATCATTCCCATTGTGTGTGGCAGCAGTCATATTCTTAACTGTGATGTGACATCCACTGTTATGTACGAAATCACTCCCGTGTTTCTCTGAAATCACTCACATTTTACTCTGACAAATCTCACATGCGTGTTTTGTGTAACTCTCATTGTTATTTGTGAATTCACACTCATTTTCATGAGAGACATCACTCCCAGTGTCTGCGACATCACCAGGTTTCTGTATGCCTTCACACACATTGTGTGTCTGACATCAGTCAATGTGTGTGTGACAACACACCAACGGTGTATGTGTGACAGGGCTCACATTTGTGTGAGAATACACCCAGTGATATATGTGACACCATTCACATTTTTTGTATGACATCACACCTATTGTGTGTGACAACATTCACATATGTTTATATTACACCAACTGTGTTTGACATCAATCAAATTTAGCATATTAAATCGCTATTTTTATATGAGATGTCACTTCTAGTATTCCTTTTGACATCACAGTAATTCTCAAGGACATCACTCAACTAGTGTTGTGACATCACTCTTATGGTGTTTCTGTGACTTAGCTCACATATTTGGAGCGACGCCACTCTGTGGGTTTAACATCTAGCCTGTTGTGTTGTATGACATCACAGCAATAGTGTGACATCATTCCTCTTATATGTAACACCATATGACTTGTATGACAACAATACCACTCTGTGTGACATCAATGATTAGTCCCTTGTGATATAACTCATGTTTATAGTGTGACTTCACTCCCATTGTTAAGTGTGATGTGACACACATATTTATGGGTGACATCACACAACATGTCTGTGACAACATCCTCATTGTGTGTCGCATAACATTAATTGTGTCTGATATCAACCTTAATTAGCACGTTACACCCCATATATTATTATCTTGGTGTCAGTCAAAGTATAATTTATGGCATAACACCAACAGTGTGGGACATCACTCTTATAGTGTGTTTGACATCACTCCAATGGTGTGTGTTTATGACAATAACCACATTTTGTGTGTGACATCACTCCAATCGTTATGTGTGACATCACACCCTCTTGGGACACCACACACCTTGAGTGTGGTAACACTAGGTATAGTCTGTCACATCTCCCAACTTGTGTGATATCACTCCCATTGTGTGAGGGTCGCCATATTATTAACTGTGATGTGACATCCATTGTTATGCATGAAATCATTCCCAGTTTTCTGTGAAGTCTCTCACATTTTTTCTGGCATAAATCACACTGTTGTGATTTGTGTAACTCTCATTGTTATGTGTGAATTCACACTCATTTTCATGAGAGAAAACGCTCGCAATGTCTGTGACATCACCACGTTGCTGTGTGCCTTCACACACATTGTGTGTCTGACATCACTCAATGTCTGTGTGACATCATACCGATGGTGTACATGAGATATTGCTCACATCTGTGTGTGATAACACACTCATTGATATGTTTGACACCATTCACATTTTTGTGACATAAGTCACATTTTTACATATTCCCTCACACCTACTGTTTGTGTGACAAGATGCACATATGTTGACATCACACCAATTGTGTGACATCAATTTCACTTAGCATATGAAATCACTATTGTTACATGTGATGAAACTCCCAATATTCCATGTGATGTCACACTTATTCTCGAGGACATCACTCTACTAATGTTGTGACATCACTCCCATGGAGTTTCAGTGAATTCACTCAGATATTTTGGGTGACGTCTTTCTGTTATGTGTGATTCACGCCTACTCAGTTGTATGACATCACACCAAGTGTTACATCACTCCCATATATATGTGACATAATTTGTGTCCTTTGTGATGTTACTCACATGTTTATGTGTGATATCACTCCCATTGTTATGTGTGACATCAGATCAATTGTGTGATATCACACCAGATACCACGTGATATCAGTGACATGACCCTAATGACATAATTCACATTTTAAATTGTGACGTCACTTACTTCAATTATGTGCATGTGATATCACTTCCATTGTTATGCATGACATGACACACATGCTTATCATTGACATCACATCATTTGTGTGTGACAATATCTTCATGTTGTGTCACATCACAACAATTGTGTTTGACATCAACCTAATTAGCATATGATATCCCAACCAGTATTATATGTGGTGTCACTCAGTATTATGTATGACATTACACAAATTGATTGTGATAGCACTCTCATAGTGTGTTTGACATCACTTCAATGGTGTCTGTGACATCGCTCACATTTTGTGTCTGACATCACTCCAAAGTTATGTGTGACTTCACACCCATTTTGGGACATCACACACCTTGTGTGTGATAATACTTGGATAGCCAGACACATCTCTCAAGTTGTGTAATATCACTCCCATTGTGTGTGAAGGAAGTCCTATTCTTAACTGTGATGTGACATCCACTGTTATGTATGAAATCATTACCAAGATTCTATGAAGTCGCTCACAGTTTACTCTGACATATCCCACATATGTTTTGTGTAACTCTCATTGTTATGTGTAAATATACACTCATTTTCTGTAGAAACACCACTCCCATTGTCTGTGACATCACCAGGTTGATGTGAGCCTTCACACATATTGTGTGTCTGACATCACTCAAAGTCTGTGTGACATCACATTAATGGTGTATTTGTGACATGGCTCATATTTGTGTGTGAAAACACACCCATTGATATGTGTGACACTATTCACTTTTTTGTGTAAGTCATATTTTTATGTACAACATCGCCTATATTGTGTGTGACAATATTCACATATGTTGCCAGCAAAACATTTGTGTGTGGGTTGGGGTTAAAATTAAGGTTAGGTTTAGAATTAGGGTTAGGGTTAGGGCTAAGTTTAGGATTAGGCCTAGGGCTAGGGTTAGGTTTAGTGCTAGTGTTATGGTTAGTGTTACGGTTAGGGCTAGCGTCAGTGTTAGGGTTAGGTTTTGGGTTAGGATTAGGTTTAAGGTTAGGGTTAGGGTGCGAGTTGTTTTGTGTTCAGTTTCGGGTTGGCGTTCGGGTTCAGATTAGTGTGCGGGTTAGGTTTCGGGTTATGGTTAGAGTTTGGGTTAGGGTTCGTGGTAGGGTTAGGGCTAGGTCTAACGTTAGAGTTAGTGTTAGTTCTAGGACTAACGTTAGAGTAGGTCTAGGGATAGCAATAAGGTACGGTTAAGGTTTGAGTTAGGGTTCTGGTAGGGTAAGTGTTTGGTTTAGAGGTAGTTGTAGGGTAGCGTCACGTTTAGGTTTCGGTTTAGTGTTAATGGTAGTGTTAGTGTTAGTGTTATGCATGTGAGGGTGGTTTGTTTTAGTATTATGGTTAGGTTTAGGGTTAGCATTATTGTGCTAGGGTTAGGGATAGTGTTACTATTAGTGTTAAGGTTAGGGCGAGAGCTAGGGTTAGGCCTGGGTTTAAGGTTAGGGCTAGTACTGTGGTTCATTTCATGTGTAAGGCTGGGTTAGTGTTAGGTTTAGGGCAATGGTTAGCATTAACATTAAATTTGGGGTTGGTGCTAGGCCTAGGGCTAGAGCTAGGGTTAGGGTTACAGCAGGGTTATGGTTAGTGTTAGCAATAGTGCCAGGTTTAGGGTTAGGGCTAGGGCTGGGCTTAGTATTGGGATTAAGGTTAGGGTTAGGGTTAAGGTTGAGATTGGGTTAGGGTTGGGTTAGAGTGAGAATTAGGGCTCAGGGTAGCGTGACAGTAAGGATTAGCACAATGGTTAGGGTTAGGATTATGGTTAGTGTTAGGCTTAGGGCTAGTGTGAGTGCTAGGTCAGGGTTAGGGCTCGAACTGCTCTTGATATTATGTTTAGGGTTATGGCTAGGATTAATGTTAGGGTTATGGATGGGTTAGGGTTAACGTTAGGGGTAGGGGTAGGAGTTGAGCTAGGTTACAGTTAGGGCTAGGTTTGCATTTGGGTTAGGGTTAGTTTTATGGTTAGTTGTAGGGTTGGGATTTTGGTTGCATTAGAGTTAGGTTTAAGGTTAGGGTTGGGGTAGGGTTTGGGTTAGGTTTATGGTTTAGGGGGAGTAGGTATAAAGATAGAGTTAGGGTTAGCGTTAGAGTTATGGTCAAGGTTAGATTTAGGGATAGCGGTAGGCTATGATTTAGGGTTATGGTTAAGGTTAAGCATAGGTTAGGGTTAGGAATAAGGTTGGGTTTAGGGTTAGAATTATGCTTAAGATTGTTAGTGTTAGCGCTAGGGATTGGGTTATGGTTAGACTTAATGTTATGATTAGGGTTAGGATTGCGTTTAGGGTTGGTTTAGGGTTAGTGCCGGGTTATGGTATGTGTTAGGGTCTGGGTAAATGTTGTGTTAGGGATAGGGGTAGAGTTACAGTTAAGGTTAAGGGTGGTGATATGTTTAGCTTTGGGAATCGCATTTGGGTTAGGGTTAGGCCCAGGGCTAGTGTTAGGGCTAGGGTTAAAGTTAGTGCTAGGGCTTGGTCTAGGGCTATGTTTAGGGCTGTGGCTAGGGTTAGGTTCAGTTCTATTGCTAGGTTTAGTATCAGTTTTAGGACTAAGCATAAGGCTGCGTTTGGTGTTAGTGTTTAGGTTTGGGCTAAGTGTTAGGCCCAGTTGTACCATTAGGGTAACAGTTAGGGTTAGGCCTAGGGCTGGGGCTTGTGTTAGGATTATGGCTAGTATTAAAGTTAATGTCAAGGTTAGTGATAGGGTTTGGGGTTGGGTAAGGATAAAGATTAGTATTAGGTTGGGTCTGAGTTTATGGCTAGGGTTAGTGTAAGGCTTGAATTAATGTTAGGGCTAGGGTAATGGTTAGAGGTGGATTTGGGGTTGGGGTTAGGACGATAGCTGTGGTTAGGGTTAAGGCTAGGGGTAGGGTTAGGTCTAGGTTTAGGTCTAGGGTTAGGGTTAGGGTTAGGTTTATGGCTATAGGTAACGTTACAGGTAGGCAAATGGTTAGGGTTAGTCATAGCAGTCAGTTTAGGACTAGGTTTAGGATTACGTATAGGGGTATGTTTAGAGTTAGCATCAGTGATAAGCTTAGAGGTAGGCGTAAGGATAGGGGTGGGGTTGAATTAGGTTAGGGTTAGTGTTACAGTTAGTTTTTGGGTTAGGGTTAGGGTTAGTATTATGGTTAAGGTTAGGGCTAGGGATGGGGATAGGGTTTGGGTTATGGCTAGGGTATGGTTAGTGTTAGAACCAGGTCTATAGTTTCGATTAGAACTAGGGTTAGGATTAGGGTAGAGTTATGGTTAGGGTTAGGATTAGGCTAAGTGTTTGGGTTAAGGGTGTGGTAGGGTTAAGAGCATGATTAGGGTTAGGTTTGGGGTTAAAGTTAGGGGTAAGGTTAGAGGCAGGGGAGATCTACTGTTAGTATTATTGTTAGGTTAATATTAGTGTTGGTGCTAGGGTTAGGGTTCTGCTTATGTTTGTGTTAGAGGTAGAAGTAGGGTTAGGCTTTGCATTGGATTAGGGTTAGGGTTAGGTTTGGGGTAGGTGTAGGGGTAGGGCTAGGATTAGTGTTAGGGTTAATGATATTGTTAGGGTTAGGTTTTGATTAAGGTTAGGGTCAGTTTTCTGCTTAGGGGAAGTGATTGGGTTGGGTTAGGGTTGCGTTAGGCTTAGCATTAAGGTTAGGGATAGGGATAGAGTTTGGGTTACAGTTAGGGTCAGGGTTTATGTTGGATTAGGGTTAGGGTTAGAATTAGTGTTAGGGTCAGAGTTAGGGTTAGGGTTAGCCTCAGTGTTTGTGCTAGAGTCAGGGATAGGTTTAGTGTTAGTGTTAAGCTTTGGGCCAGGCTAGTGTTAGGGTTATTATTAGGATTACAGCTATTGATAGGTCTGGGTTTTAGGGTTAGGGCTAGAACTAGGATTAGTTTCATGTGTAGGGCTTTGCTGAGGCTAGTTCTAGGTGAAGGGTTAAGGGTCCGTTTACAGTTAACGTTAGATTTATTGCTAGTGTTAGTGCTAAGGACAGTGTTACAGCTTGAACTAAGGTTAGTGTTAACGATAGGGCTAAACTTAGCCTTAGTGTTAGGGCTTGGATTATTATTATGGCTAAGGTTAGTGTTTGGGTTGGGGTTGGGTTACATTAAGGGTAAGGTTTAGGTTTAGTGTTTGGGTTAGGGTCGAGGATAAGGGTAGGTCTAGGGCTACGGTTAGGTTTAGGGTTAGGGCTAAGGCCATGTAGATAATTAGACTTCACATTAGGATTTATGTTAGCGTTCATTTTAGGGCTAGGGTTAAGACTTGTAACAATAACATTAACCCAACTTTAGCCCTAACCCTAAGCCTATCCCAGACCCTAAAACTATGTCTAGCCATAACCATAATAGTATACTTACTCCTAACCCTCACTGTAACTCTAACCCTAAGCCAAATCTAACCATATCATTAACCCTAGTCCTAGCCCTAGCCCTAACATTAACCCTAACACTAGCATAACCCTAACTCTAACCCTAGTGCTAACCCAAAGCCTAAACATATCCCTACTTCTATACTTTCCACTGCCCCTAAACCTAACACACACCCAACGACAACACAGGACCTGACTCTAATCCTACCCCTAGCCCTAACCTGAAACCCTGCCCCAGGCCTAACCCTAACACTAAACCTAGCGCTAAACTTAAAAAGAAAGCAAACCCTAAATGTAACCTAAACCTAGCCCTAAGTCTAACCATAACGATAACACTTGCAGTAACACTAACCCTAACGTTACACACAGTCCTAATCCTCATCCTAACCCTACACACAATCCAGCCCTAACACTAACCCTAGCCCTAACCCAGTCCTAACACAAACCATAACCGTATCCATACCGCTAAACCTAATCCTAACCCAAACTCAAAACCCCTCCCTTAACCCTAAGCCTAACCATAACATTAATCCTAGCCCTAGCCCTAAACATAACCCAGCTCTAGCTCTAACACTAACCCTAATCCTAACACTAACCCTAGCTCTAAGCAACACTAACACTAACCCCAATGGTAATCCTCACCCTAACACTAAATCTAACATTAACCCTATGCTTAACCCTCAACTAGACCTAGGCCTGAGCCTAACCCTAGCCGTAACACAAATCCTAATGCCTGACCAAGCCATAGCCCTAACCCTAACCTTATCCCTGACCCTAGCAATGGCCCTGACCCTAACCCTAACCCCAACCTTAGCCCTAACCAATACTAACTCTAATCCTAACCGTAACTCTAAGCTTACTCCTTGCCCTGGACCTAACCCTAAACCAGTCCTAGACCTGACCCGAACCCTGGCCTTAGGCCGAACCTTGACCTTTGATCAAACCCTAGACCTAACCCAAACCTTAGTACTAACTCTAAACCGAATCCTAACACTAAACCTATCCTTAAGCCTAGCTCCCAAAATAATGCTAACTTTTACCATAACAGTCCCCGTAGCCCTAACCCTAGCCCCAACCATCAACCTAACTCTAACCATAATACTACCACTACACATACACCTCTGTTAACCAAAACTTAACACAACACTTACCCATTGCCCTAAGCATACCATTAATGCAATCTCAAAACTATCCTTACTCCTACCCAAACTATAACTCTAACCCTAACCCTAACTCAACTCTAAACCTTGCCTGAGATTAATCCTTGACCTAGACGTAACCCTAACACTAGCCATAGCCCTAACAGTAATACTAATTGCAGCCATAACCCTAACCCTAACCTTAGCCCTGACCCTAACACTAACTCTAAGCCTAACCTAGCACTAACCCTAACCCTATCCCTAACTCTATGCCTACAACTAACCCCAACCTTAACTCAACCTTAACCCTAACCCTACCCTTAACCCTAACAGTAATTCTAACTCTAAATCTATCACTGTCCCAAAACCTGCCCATACTCCTAACGTTAACCTTAACCCAAACATAATCCTAACTCTAATCCTATCCATAGTGCTAACACTAAAAGCGGCCCCAGCCCTAGCCCTAACCCTGACCTGGCACTAACCCTAGTCTAAACCCTAACTCTAAACAGTCCTAACCCTAAGCCTTGCACTAACCATCACTCTAATGCTACCCATAGCCCTGACCATCACCCTAAACATAACATAACCAAATCTTAACCTAAACCTGAACCTAGTCCTAAATCTAAGTATAGTCCTAACACTGACCCTAACCCTGTTCTTAACCCTACACCTAACCCTAACACAAATCCCTACTCCTACCCTAGACTTACCCTTAACCTTAATCCAACCCTGAGACTAAACCTACATCTACAGCTAACCCTAAAGCTTACCCTAAACCTAACCAAAATCCAATAATAACTCTACCCTAACCCTAATACTAATTGTAGCCCTAAGCCTAACCCTAACCATAACCCTATCACTAGTCCTAGCCATAACCCTAACACTAACTTTAACCCTATCCCAGATCTTGCCCTAGAACTAATCCTAACCCAGCCTCACACCTGAAAATAGCCCTAAACCTAGCCCTAACCCTAAACGCATGCCTATCCTTAGCTCTAACCCTAACAATATCACTAACCCTAACTTGGATCAAACCTTTACCCTAACACTAACCCTAGCTCAAACACTAATGCTAACCCTAAAGCTAACTCTAACCCTGACGCAATCCCTAATACTAACCTTAATCCAATCGAAACCCTAACCATAACACTCACCCAAACATTATCCTTAGCCTTAAAGTTAAACCTAACACAAACACAACCCTAACCCCAAACCTACACCTACACCTAACTATATAACTAACCCTCACACTAATCCTAGGCCTAATCCTACACCTACCCTTAACCTAACACTAACCCAACCTTAAACCTAACACTACCCATACCCCTAACCATACCCCTAACCCTAATGCTAGCACAAACACAAATGCTAACCAAAACCCTAACCTTAGCACTAAAATTACCCCTGCCTCACCACTAACCCTACCCCCAGCATCAATCCTACCTAACCCTAACCGTGTCCCTACACCGGCTGCTGAACCTAACCCAAACAATTAGTCTAACTTTAACCATAACTGAACACTAATATTGGCCCTAGCCCTACACTAAAGCTAGCCCTAGACCTAACACTAACATTAACCCTAGCCCTAACCCTAATACTAGCCCTAACCCGAGTACTAACACTAACCCTAACCTTACCCCTAAACGTAACCCAAAACCTGAGCCTAGCCCTACCCAACCCCTACACCTACTCCAGATCCTAACCTTATCCCTAACACTAAATCTAACTCTAACACTTACTGTAACCAAACCATAACCCTAAACATAAGCCTAAGCAATTCTAGTCATAGCCCTAGCACAAACCTTTGTCCTAGCCCTAACTCTATCCCTAACCCTAAGCTAAAGCCAAACCCTAACCATAACGGTAACCCTAACACTAAACCTACCCATAAATCTAACCCTAACCCTAACACCAGCCCTATCCCTAACCCTATTGCTAAACCTAACACTAGCTCTAGCCTAAATGCTATCCCTAGACCAAACACTAACCCTAATACTGGCACCAACCCTAACCCTAGCACTGGCCCTAGCCTCAAGGCTCAACCTAATACTAACTCTGCACACTAACCCTAACCCTAACACAAACCCTAGCCCTAGACCTGATCCTAAACTTAGCCCTAGCCCTGACACTAACACTAACCCTAACCCTAAATCTAGCCTAACTATAGACCTACCACTAGCCTTACACTAACCCCAGCCCTTTCCATAATCCTGGCCCTAACGTTAACTCTAACACAAGCCATAACCCTAACCCTAACCCTCAACCTCACCCTAACCATAACCTCACCCTCACCTTAACCCTAACTCTAACCCTAACACCAACACTAACCTTAATCTCAACTTGAACGCTAACCTGAACCCTAAACAGAACCCAAAACTGAACCCTAAACTTTACCCCCAAAATAACACAAGCCTGAACCCAAAACCGAACCCTAAACCTAACCCTAATCCTAACCCTAACACTAACCCGAAACCGAACCTGAAACCTAACACTAACCTGAGACCTAATCTGATCCAGAACCCTAACATGAAGCCTAACTCGAACCTGAACTCTAAACCTAATCCAAACCAGAAACCTAACCCTCACCCTAACCCTAACTCGAAATCTAACCTGACCAACACAAACCCTAAACTTAACACCAACCCAAACCCGAACCAGAACCCTAAACGTAACCCTAACCCAAACCCAAACCATATCCCTTACCTGAACCCTAGCACGAACCCTAACATGAACACTAGCCCTAATCTGAATGCTAATCTGAACCACAACCCTAAGCCTAACACTAACCCAAAACCTAACCCAAACCAGAACCCTAACCCTATTCCGAACACTAACTAACTGGAACTCGAACCCTAACCCGAAAACTAACATAACCCTAATCCGAACACTAAACCTAACCCGAACCCAAACCCTAAGCCGAAACATAACCTGAAACCAAACCCGAAACCCTACACAAATCCAAACCCTAACCCTAAACCAAATGCTACAACGAACCCGAATCCTAACCCTATCCCTAACCCAGACTCTAAACCAAACCAGAACATTCACCCTAACACTAACTCAAACCTGAACCTGAACACAAATCCTAACTCTAAACCTAACCGTAATCCAAATCTTAACACAAACCAGACCCCTAACCCTAAACCTAACTCAACCTGAACTCGATACCTAACTCTAACATAAACCCAAACCAGAAACTGAACCATAAGACTAAACCAAACCCTAAAATGAACCCGAACCCTAACCCAAACACTAATCCGAACCCAAACCCTACCCCTAAACCTAACACTAACCTGAACCCTAACTCAAACCAGAAAACTACCCATAACCCTAACCCAAACCAGAAGCCTAACCTGAAACCTAATCGGACCCCAAACATTAACCCAAAACCAAACTCGAACTGTAACCCCAATACTAACTCTAATCCAAACCCTAACACAAACCTTAAACCTAACCTGAATCCAAAGTCTAACATGAACCCGATCCCTAACCCTAACCCTAAACTTAACAGGAGGCCAAAGCCAAACTGGAATCCTAACCCTGACACTAACATGAACCCGAATTCTAACCTGTACCCAAATCTGAACCCCATCCCAAACCATAAATGTAGCAGGAACAGTAAAGCAAAACTGAAACCTAGTCCTAACCCTAGCCCCAAGCTTAACCCAATCCAGAAACCAAACCCTAAACAGAACTCGAACCTTACACTTAACCCTAAGCCTTACCAGAACCAGAACACTGACCCAAATCTTAACTCGAAACCTAACATGACCTGAACTCGAACCCTAACCCAAACCCAAACCCGAAAACTAACGCTAACTCTAACCCTAACACTTATCTAACACTAAACCTAACCCTAACCTTGACACTGATACTGAGTCCTGACCCTGACCTTGGCTTTGACTCTAAATATAACCCTAACCCTAGCACTAACACTAAACACTAACCTAAACCCTAAACCTAAACCTAAATGTAAACCTAACCATAATCCTAACCTCTGACCCTAAGCCTAAATCCTGACCCGAGCCCTAAACCTAACCCATAACACTAACCCTAACTGCAATCACTAACCCATAACCCCTAACTCTAACCATGACCCTAACCCTAACCTTAACCCTATCCCTAAAACTAACTCTAACTGGAAGCCTAATCCAAACAAGAACCCTAAACCTAACCCTAACCTGAAGCCTAACCCGAACCCAAACCCTAACTCTAACCTGAACCAGAAACCTAACCCGAATCCTAACCCGAATCCGAACCTGAAACCCAACCTTAACCCTAAACTTAACCCAAACCCTAACCCTAACTGGAACCCTAACCCTGACCCGAGCCCTAACCCAAACACTAACCCTAAACCTAGGCCTACTCCTAACCCTAATCCAAACACTAACCCAAACCGTAACCTGAACCCTAACCCTAACTGGAACCAGAACCCTAACTCTAACCCAAACCCGATCACAAACCCTAAGCATAACACTAACTGACAGTAGTCCTAAGCCTACAGTTAACGCTTGTCCTAAACCATCCCTTCCCTAACACTAGCCCTGACTCTACCACTAGCCTTAACCCTAATCCTAACACGACCCTGAAGCCTCACTGTGACTCTAACCTAAACCCAACCCAAACCTAAGCATAACATTAGGCCTAGCCCTAGACGTAGCCCAAATCCTAACCTTAACCCTAAATCTAAACCCACCCTTAACCCTAAACATAAATGTAACCGTAACCCTAACCATATGCCTAGCACTAAGCCTAACATAAAAGCTAGACATGGAACTGATTCTAAACCGAGCTCTACCCCAACTCTATCCCTAACCCTGACCCTAAAACTAACCCTAAGTGTAACCTCAATGCTAGATGTATACTTGACCTTAACCCTAAACATAGATCTAGCCCTAACCGTAACCCTAACACTGACCCTAGACTTAACCCAAGCCATATCCCTAACTCGAATACTAACACTAAACCTACTCCTACCTTCACTCTCACCCAAACCCAAAACTAACAATAGCCCTAGCCAGAACCCTACCCCTAAAACTAACCCTACACATAGCCCTAACCCTAGCCCAAGCCCTAGCCCTAATGTAAACCCAAACGTTAACCCTGGATGTAACCCATTTCCTAAAACTAACCCTAAACATAACCCTAATCTTAACTCTAAATGAACTCTAGCACTACCTCTACCCATAGAACTAGCCTTACCCCAACAAATAACGTTTACACTAGCCCTATCTATAACCCTACCCCTAAGCTTAACTCTAACCCAACCGAAACTCTAACCCTACTCCTATGGCTAAAGCCAACCTTAGTCCTAGACGTGACCCTAACTCTAACTCTAACCCTAACACTGACATAAACCTAGTCCTAGCCCTAATCGCAAAACTAGCCCTAGTACTTACCCTAATCCTAACCCCAGTCTTAATGTTAGCCCTTTCCCTAACCCTAGATTTAAACCTAACCATAAACCTAACCCTAATGCTAACCTTAACCACTACCATAACTGAAAGCCTAACCAACCACTCACCTTAACCGTAGCCCTAAAACTACCACTAACTCTAACCCTTAGCCTATACTTAACCCTTGCCTAATCTTAAC
This sequence comes from Diceros bicornis minor, assembly GCF_020826845.1. Taxonomy (NCBI): domain Eukaryota; kingdom Metazoa; phylum Chordata; class Mammalia; order Perissodactyla; family Rhinocerotidae; genus Diceros; species Diceros bicornis. The sequence continues at coordinate 406,995 of NW_026691144.1, read as the reverse complement.
CTTAACCCTAACCCTAATCCCAGACATAAATTTGACCTGAACAATAACCGTAGCTCTAACCACAGCCTGACTGCTAAGGCTAACACCAACCCTAAGAGTAGCGATGGCCCTAACCCAAACAGTAATCCTAAACCTAACCCTAATACTATCACTAGACCTAAACTTAACCCTAGCCCAGCGCTAACACTAACCCTAAACCTAGCCCTAGCCTTAAGCCTAACCCTAGTGTTACACCAGACACTAAACCCAGCCCCAGCCCTAAACTGAACCCTAGCCCTAGCCCTGGCCCTAAGCCTAATGGTAACACTAATCCTAACCCTAAACCTAACACTACACATACTCCTACTCCTACCCCTACGCCTCCCACTAACCTTAACCCTAAACCTACACCCACCACTAACCCTCACCCTAACTCTGAGCATAACTTTACCCCTAACCCTCACCCTCACCCTCATCCTCACACTAAACCTAACCCTGATGCAATGAACCTAAGGCTGCAGGGCTCCTAGAGCAGTAACTCACAAGAGGGCCCATAGCAGAAGTTGGGGAGGTGTGGAGAGATCGCCCACCCCCTTGCCCTCCAGTCCACGAGATCCATGGCCTGAGTCACCAGTGCCACCACCGCCATCACCAGTGCCATCTCACCTCAAATCCTCTTTACCCCCACCACACCGAGCCCCACTCAACCCCTGCCTCAGGGTGAGCACTCCTGCAGTGTGGGACAGCAGCCCCTGGTGGGTAAGAAGCAAGTTCCCTGGTCACCTCTGGGGCGTGTAATCTGGACCTGGCTGTGTGAGAAACGAGTCATATGGTGGTGGCATGACAGCAAGATAGCCAGGGAGGCCAGAGCAAGGATGAGCCCCAAGTCCCACTCCAAGTGAAGGGTGGTGGCATCTGTCAGTCTGTGGTCCTTGAGATGGATCCCCTAATCAGACCTGGCCAGGGGCAGCCCATTCCCAGGCACCACATCACAGTGGACGTGCCTCTCCCTGTGCATCCCAGGAAGCTCTTGAGTGCCTCCCTCATGACCAGCCGCCCTCCAATCACCATTGATGTGTGGCACCATTCACTTTTTTCTGACCTAAGTCACATTTATATGTATGACATCACACCTATTTGTCTGGGACAACATTAACAGATGTTGACATCACACCAATGTGTGTCACATCGATCCAATTTAACAGATGAAATAGCTATCATTACATGCGATGTCACTCCCAATATGCTGTGTGATGTCACACTAATTCTCGAGGACATAACTCTACAAGGTTGTGACATCAGTCCTGTGGTATTTCTGTGACTTTGCTCATATATTTGTAGTGACATCTCTCTGTTATGTGAGATATCACACCTCTTGTGTTGTATGATATCACACCAATATTTTGAAATCACACTAATGTGTGACATCAGTCAGGTGTTCTTTGTTATATTGCTCACATGTTCATGTGTGACATCACTCGCGTTGCGTGTGACATCGTATGAGTTGTGTGACAAAAACCCCAGTGCTATGTGTGACATTTGTTGACTTGTCCCTTGTGAAATAACGCACATTTTAAGGTGTGACATCACTCTTATTGTTTGCAAGTGATACTCCAATCGTTATATATGACACCGTTCACTTATTTTCTGACAAAGCTCACATTATTATGTGTGACATCACTCCTATTGTGTGCCACATCATTAACATATGTTGACATCACAGCAATTGTGTGTGATATCAATCCAATTTAGCATATGAAATTGCTATTGTTACATGTGATGTTACTCCCAATATTCCATATGACGTCAAAGTAATTGTCCAGGAAAGAACTCTGTTAGTGTGTATGACATCGATCGTGTGGTATGTCTGTGACTTCAATCATATATTTTGGGCGACAGCTTTCTGTTTGTTGTGACATCATGCCTGTTGTTTTGTTTGACATCACACGAATCATGTGACTTCACTCCCACTTATGAGTCTTTCATGAAAATGAGTGTGAATTCACACATAACAATGAGAGTTACACAAAATACACAAGTTAGATTTAAGTCAGAGTAAAAAGTGAGAGATTTCCAGAAACCTGGGAGTGATTTCATACACAACATTGGATGTCACATCACAAATAGGAATATGACTGATGTCACACACAATGGGGGTGATATCACACAATAAGAGAGATGTGACAGGCTATCCTACCTCTATCACACTCACACTGTGTGATGTCCAAAAATGTGTGTAATGTCACAGATAACGCTTTGAGTGATGTTGAACAGAAAATGTGAACAATGTCACACACACAAGTTTGGAGTGTTGTCAAACACACTATCAGAGTGCTGTCACACTCCATTGGTGTGATGTCATACAAAATACAGGGAATGACACCAACATAGTAATGGTTGGGATATCATATGATAATTTAATTGATGTCACATACGGTTGATTTGATATGACACACAATGAGGGTGTTGTTACACATAAAAATGTGGTGTCACACATAACCATGTTTGTCACGTGATGCATAACAATGGGATTGATGTCACATGGACAGAATGAGAGTGATGTTACACTCTAAAATGTGAGTTATGTCACAAGGGACATGTCACTGATGTCACACATAACATTGGGAGTGATGACACACTATTGATGTGATGTCACACAACAATGGGAGTGATGTCACACATTAACATGAGTAATATCACGAAGTACACATGAGTGATGTCTGACATAATCGTGAGTGATATCAGAGTATTGGTGTGTCATCATACAACACAACAGGAGTGATATCATACATGGATAGATGTCAGACAAAATATGAGTGAAGTCACTGACACACCACGTGACTTATGTCACACACACTAGTAGAGTGATGTCCTTGACAATTTGTGTGAAGTGACAAAAGTATTGAGAGTCACATCTCACATATTAGAGATTTCATATGCTGATTTGGATTGATGACACACACAAGTGTTGTGATGTCAACATATGTGAATGGACACACACTAGGAGTGATGTCATACATAAAAATGTGAATTATGTTGCAAAAAATTGTGAACGGTGTCACACATATCAATGGTGTGTTTTCACAAACAAATGTGAGCTGAATCACACATATACCATTGGTGTGATGTCAAACACACATTGAGTGATGTCAGACACACAATGTGAGTGAAGGCACACACCAACCTGGTGACGTCAAATAAGAGTGGTGTCTCTCATGGGGTTGAGTGTGAATTCACACATAACAATGAGAGTTCCACAAAGCACACAAGTGGGATACGTCAGAGGAAAATGTAAGAGATGTCACATAACCCTGGGAGTGATTTAATAAATTACAGTGAATGTTACATCACAGTTAGGAACATGAATGTTGTCACACACAATGGGAGTAAGACCACAAAATTTGAGAGATGTGACAGGCTATCAAATTGTTGTCACACTCAAGGTTTGTGATGTCCCAAAATGGGTGTGATGTCACACATAACTATTGGAGTAGTGTCTGACACAAAATGTGAGCAATGCCCCACACAAGTCATTTGAGTGGTGTCAAACACACGGAGTGTTGTCACACTCAATTTGTGTTATGTCATATATAATACAGGGAGAGACACCAATATAATAATTGTTGGTTTATCATATGCTAATTAAGGTTAATGTCACACTCAGTTGTTGTGATGTCACACAGAATGAGGATGTCACACATACACGTGTTGTGATATCACCCTCAACCATGTGTGAAACGTCACACATAACAATGGGTGTGATTTCACATGCACAAAATGTGTGTGATGTCACACTTTAAAATGTGAGCTAGTCACAAGAGAAATGTCACTTATCTCACATATGGGAGGGTGTGATGTCACACTATTGATGTGATGTAACACATAACGGGAATGATGTCACACAAACTTATGGATAATATCACAGAGGCCACAATTCTGATGTCACACATATATGGAAGTGAAGTCTAACTATTGGTGTGATGTCATACAAAACAACGTGATATCACACGTAACAGAGAGATGTCACTCCAAAAATATTAGTGAAGTCACAGACACCACGTGAGTGATGTCACACACTTTAGCAGAGTTCTGTCCTCAACAATTAGTTTGATGTTACATGGAATATTGGGAGTGACATCACACATAACAATAGCAATTACATACGATAAATTGGATTGATGTCACACGCAATTGGTGTGATTCAACATATGTGAATGATGTGGCACATACAATAAGAATGATGTCACATATAAAAATGTGAGCTATGTCACAAAAAAAGTGAATGGTGTCACACATATCACTGGATGTGATTTCTTACACAGATGTGAGCCTTGTCACACATACATCATTGATGTGATGTCAAACACACACTGAGTGATGTCACAGACACAATGTGTGTGAAGGCTCACAATAACGCGGTTATGTCACAGACAATGGGAGTAGAGTCTCACAAAAACGATTGTGAATTGACACATAGCAATGAGAGACACCCAAAGAGCACAAGTGGGATTTAAGTCAGAGTAAAATGTGAGAGATTCCACAGAAACCTGGAAGTGATTTGATAAATGACAGTGGATGTCAATTTATAGATAAGAATATGACTGCCAACACACACAATGGAAGTGATACCACACAACTTGTGAGATGTGACAAGTATCCTAGTGTTATCACAACCAAGTTGTGTGATGTCCACAAATGGGTGTTATGTCATCCATAATGATGGGAGTGATGTCACACACACTGTTGGAGTGATGTCAAACAAACTATCAGAGTGTTTTCACAATCTATTAGTTGTGATGTCATACATAATACTGGGAGTGACACCACATATAATAATGCTTGTGATACCATATGCCAATTAAGGTTGATGTCACAGACAGTTGATATGATGTGACACACAATGAGGATGTTGTCACACACACAAGTGGTGTGATATCACCCTTAACCATGTGTGTCACGCCCCGTGTAACAATGGCGGTGATATCACTTGCACACATTGAGAGTGATGTCACACTTTAAAATGTGACTTACGTCACAAGGGAGGTGTCACTGACATCACGCAGGGCAGTGGGAGTGATGTCACACTATTGATGTGATGTGACACATAAACATGTGAGAAATATTACAAAGGATGCTTGACTGATGTCACACATGCGGTTATGATGTCACACTATTGGTGTGATGTCATACAACACAACAGGCATGATATCTCACATAGAGTGATGTCACACAAAATATGATTGAAGTCACAGAAGACACCATGCGGGTGATGTCACAGACTAGCAGAGTGATGTCTTTGACGACTAGTGTGACGTCACAGAAAATACTGGGTGTGACTTCACACGTAACAATAGTGATATCGTATCCTAAATTGGATTGATATCACACACAATTGGTGTGATGTCAACATATGTGAATGACGTATCACACACAATAGGAGAGATGTCATATGTAAATATGTGATTTATGTCTCAAAAAAGTGAATGGAGTGACACATATCAATGGGTGTGTTTTCAAGCACGAATGAGAGACCTGTCACATATTCACCACGGGTTTGATGTCACACACACAATGAGTGATGTCAGACACACAATGTGAATGATGGTACACACTACACTGGTGATGTCACAGACAATGGGAGTGGTGTCTCTCACGAAAATGAATGTGAATTCACACTTAACAATGCGAGTTACACAAAACCTACAAGTGAAATTAAGTCAGAGTAAAATGTGAGACATTTCACAGAAACTTGAGAGTGATTTCATAAATAAGAGTCGATGTCACATCACAGTTAGGAATACGACTGCCATCACACACAATGGGAGTGATATCACACAATTTGACAGATGTGACAGGCTATCCTTGTCTTATGAAACTCAAGGTCTTTGATGTCCCAAAATGGGTGTGATGTCACACATAACGATCAGAGTGATGTCAGACACAAAATGTGAGCGATGTCACACACAGCATTGGAGTGAAGTCAAACACACTATCAGAGTGAAGACACAATCAATTCTTGTGGTGTCATACATAATACTGGGAGTGACAAGCAACATAGTAATGTTTGGAATATCATATGCAAATTAAGGTTGATGTCAGACAATTTATCTGATTTGACACTCAATGAGAATGTAGTCACACACACAAGTGGTGTGATGTCACACTAAACCATGTGTATGACATCTACACATTAAAACCTTTACTTCCACTGTATTGAGATTCTAAGTACTGTATTGAAACTGTAGATTGTCTTAGGTAATATTGACATTTTAATTATGTTACTTATTAAAATCCCTGAGCATAGAATATATTTCCATTTATTTTTCTTCTTCAATTTCTTCAGCAATGTCTTCTCGTTTTCAGTGTACAGGTCTTTCACCTGCTTGATTAAGTTTATTCCTAGGTATTTCATTCTTATTATTGTGATTTTAAATGGCATTGTGTTCTTGATCTCTTTCTGGTAGTTTGTTGTTAATGTATACAGACACAACTGATTTTTGTGTTTTGATTTGTACCCTGCAACTTTACTGTTTTTATTTATTTCCAATAGTGTTTTGGTGGATTCTTTAGGTTTTTCTAGACGTAAAATTATATCTTCTATAAGTAGTGACAGTTCTACTTTTTCCTTTTCTATTTCGATGCCTTTATTATTTTTTCCTTGCCTATTTGCTCTGGCTATGACTTCTAGCACTATGTTGAATGTATATATATTATGTGACATTTTGTCTTGTTCCTGTCTTAGCGGGATAGTTTTCGGGTTTTCACCATTAAATATAATGTTAGCTGTGGGTTTGTCATATACAGACTTTATTATTTTGAGATATTTTTCTTCTATAACAATTATTTTAAGTTTTTCGTAAACGCATGCTGAATCCTGTGAAATGCTTTCTCTGCATTTATTGAGACAATCATGTGATTTTTATTCTACATTTTGTTAAGATGGTGTATCACATTGATTGATTTGCAGATGTGAAAACATCCTTACATCCTTGGAATAAATCCCACGTGATCATGGTATATGACCTTTTAATATGTTGTATTCGGTTTTCTAAAATTATGTTGAGGATTTTTGCATATAGGATGTTGGCCTGTAATTTTCCTTTTTAGTGTGCTGTTCTTGTCTAATTTTGGTATCACAGTAATATTGGTATTATAAAATGAATTAAGAAGTGTCTCTTCCTCTTAAAATTTTTGGAATATTTTGCGAAAGATAGACATTAAGTCTTCTTTAAGTGTTTTGTAAAATTCACCATGGAAGCTGTGTGGTCCTGGACTTTTGTTTTTTGAGAGTATTTTTTTTTTTTTTCAGCTGGGAAAGATGTGCTCTGAGCTAACATCTGTTGCCAATCTTCCACTCTCTCTCTCTTATTTTTCTTCCCAAAGCCCCAGTATGTAGTTGTATATTCTGGTTTTATGTCCTTCTAGTTCTTCCATGTGAGCCACTACCACAGGATGGCTACTGACAGACAAGTGGTGTGGTTCTGTGCCCGGGAACTGAACCCAGGCTGCCAAAGCAGAGTGTGCTGCACTTTAACAGCTAGACCATTAGGGTTGGCTCTGAGAGGAATATTTTTAACTGTTTTAATCTCCTTAGTACTGATCAGTCTATTCAGGTTTTCTATTTGTTCTTGATTCAGTTTGGGGAGTTTTGGAAAGTAGTATATTAAAAATGTATCCATGACTTCTAGGTTATCCAATTTGTTGGCATATAACGTTTCATAGTATTCTCCTATGAACTTTTGCATTTCTGTGGTATTTATTGTTATTTCTCCTCTTTTATTTATTTGAGGCTTCTTTCTTATTTTCTTAGTGAGTTTAACTAAAGGTTTGCCATTTTTTTGTCTTTTCAAAGAATCAGCTCTTAGTTTCATTTACCCATTCTATTGTCTTTTTAGTCTGTATTTGATATATTTCTGCTTTTTAAAAAAATATTTCCTTTCTTCTACTGACTTTGGGCTTTATTCTTTGTTTTCTCGTTGCTTTAGGTGTAATGTTTGATTGTTTATTTGAGGCTTTTCTTTTTTTTTTTAGTTAGGCCTGCATTGCTGTTAACTTTATCTTAGCACCACTTGCACTGCATCCCATAGATTTTGGTATGTTGTTTTCATTTGCCTCTACGTATTTTATTTTTTAAATTTCTCCTTTGATTTCTTCATTGATCCAATAGTTTTTCAGTGGCATGCTGTTTAGTCTTCATATATATGTGACTTTTCTAGCTTTCTTCTTGTAGTTTATTTTTAGTTTCATACCATTGTGATAAGAAAAGATTATTAATATAATTTCAATCTTTTTAAATTTGTTGACAGTAGTTTACCTTCTCAACATATGAGCTACCTTGAGAACGTTTAATGTGCACTTGAGAAGAATGTGTATTCTGCCACTTATGGATGGAATATTTTACATATCTATTAAGTTCCTCTGGTCTAATGTTTCAGTTAAGGCTGAAGATTTCTTGTGGACTTTGTGTCTGGATGATCTATCCATTAATGTAAGTGTGGTATTAAAGTCCTTTAGTATTATTGTTTTGCACTAGTTTCTCCCTTTAGATTTGTTAATAGTTGCCTTATATACTTGCATGGTCTTAGGTGCACATATGTTAATAAATATTATGTCTTCTTGTTGAATTGTCTTTGTCAATATGTAATGTCCATCTTTGTGTCTAGTTATATTTTGTATCTTGAAGTCTATTTTGTATGATATAACTATGGCTACATTCGCTTTCTTTTGGCTGCCATTTGCTTGCAGTGTCATCTTTCCATTTATTCTCTTTGAGGCTGTGTTTGTCTTTAGAGCTGAGATGGATCTCCTGGAGGCAGTACATTATTGACTCTCGTGTTTTAATCCATCCAGCCACTCTATGTCTTTTGATTGGTTAAGTCAATTCAGTTACATTTAGGGTGATTATTGATGTATAAGGACTTAGTACTGCTCTTTTATTTTCTGTATTCTGGTTCTTCTATGATTTCGCTGTTTCTTTTTCTTTGTGTTTCTTTCTGCCTTTTCAGTTTGGAGGTTTTTGGTGATGTGTTTCTCTGTGTCCTCTTTATTTTTGACTCTGCTTTGAATTATTGTTTTGTGGTTATCATGTAATTTGTCTAAACTGTTTCAAAGACAATGTAGTCCTTTTGCTGCCAATAGCCTCTTATCTTTATTTGCCTCTACATGTTCTGGCTTTTTCTCTGTTTTTCTGTTTTTGTTATCACAAAGTATTCCTTTTTGTATTGTGAGTTTGTTACCAAATGAGTTATTGTTATTTTTAATGCTTCCTTTCTTTTTAACCTTTATGTATAATTAAGTGTATACTATTCTCTTTTGATACAGATTTGCACTTTACTGATTCCGTCTATCTGTTACCTTGCTTAAAGCCTTGTATACGTTTACCTTTTTTTTCTGGTAGAAGAGCTCCTTTCAACGTTTATTGTAAGGCAGGTCTAGTGGCAGAATCCTCTCTCAGCATTTGTTTGTGAGTAAAGCCTCTATTTGTCCCTCACATCTGAAAGATAACTTTGCTGGATAGAGTATTCTTGGCTAATAGTTTTTATCTTTCAATATTTTGAATATATTGTTTCTATTTTATTTTTTGCTGTAGAGTTTCTGCTGAGAAATCTGTTGATAGCTTGATGGGAATTCTCTCATAGTTTATTTTATTTTCTCTTTGGTTGCTTTTAATATTATTTTTGTGATTGATTTTTGAGCACTTTATTATCCTGTGTTTTTAAGAAGGTCTTTTTGCATTGAGACAATTGAGTGTTCTATTTGCTTCATGAATTTGTATGGACAGTTTCTTCCCTGGGTTTGGGAAGTTTTCAGTTATTATTTCTTTAAATAAGCTTTCTGCTTTCTTCTCTCTCTCTTCTCCTTCTTGGATACCCATTACTCATCTTTTGACCTTTCCAATGGAGTCAGAGAATTCTCTTATAATTTATACATATTTTAAAAGTCTTATTTCTCTCTCCTCTTCTACCTGCATCCTTTCCAGATTTGTATTATTGAGCTTCTTAATTTTCTCTTCCATATGATTGGCTCTATTGCCAATGTTTTCTAATGAATGCTTCATCTCATTTATTGCATTCTTCAGCTCCATAATTTCTCTTGGTTCTTTTTTAGATTTTCAAACTCTTTTGTAAAATATTTCTTTTGTCCATTTATTTTATTCCTGAGCTTATTGAACTGCCTTTAAGAGTTTTTTTTTTTTTTTTGTAGTTTTGTGAGTCATGGTATTGTGGCTCATTGTGGTGCTTGCTGTTATTCTTCTGCCAGCATATTCATTGTATCAAATTTTAATTTTGAGGCACATTCGCCCTGAGATAACATCTGTTGCCAATCTTCCTCTTTTTTTTCCATTTTTTTCTCCCCAAAACCCCAGTAGATAGATGTATGTCACAGCTGTACATCCTTCTAGTTGTTCTATGTAGGATTCCCCCTCAACACGGCTTGATGAGTGGTGTGTAGGTCTGTAGGATCCAAACTGGCAAACATTGGGCTACCAAGGTGGAGCATGAGAAGTTATCTGCTATGCCACTGGGCCAGACTGAAACACATTTTCTATTTAGGTATAACTTTGTTTTGATTCACATTTTTCAATTGCTTGGAGATTAGAAGACTTTCTTTTGTTTTTTAGTAGGTGATGTTATAGCACTAGTTTTTGGTTTCTCTTACTTGAGCTGCCTCTGGCTGTTTTTAAATAGCTGCATGTTCTACCCTCCACTGCCTCTATTTTTGGTACTGCTGTGTCTCTCATCATCACTGCCTGAACTTCCAGGGGTCACTGGTACCTTGTTGTTTCTTGTGTCACTGTGGTCACTGGAATTGCTACTAGGGGCACAGGGATAGCTGACACTTCAGCCACATGCAGGGTCACTTGAGTCAGAAGCTCTTCCACCATGGATGGGAGGAGAAGGGAACTGGCTATGTGGGACACCATCTCAGCTCTTGCCTGTTACTTTGTGTTCAGAGGCGCCACTACAGTTGGGATGTAGGAGTCCTGTATGTATCTTTGCCACTGCTACCAGTCTCTGAGCCACAGGTGAGATGCCTGGGTAGGGGTCTCCATTTCTGCAACTGTTCTGCTTCCTGTGGCTGCAGCTGTCACTGAAGATGGAAGGCTGGAGTCACATATGTGGCTCTGCTGCTGTCCATTAGGTTCTTTTGGGCTAGAGGTGGCTGGCTTAGCTGCCACAGCCAGCTATCTAGAATCCTGGGCTCTGCCTCTACGGTTCCTTCATTTAGCTTACTGTATGTGCTCAATCCATCCTCCTTTGCACATTCCGAAGTGTGGAATTTTCTGGAATTCTAGTGTGTTGTACAATGTAGCCTTTGTTCGTTTATGGATATTTCAGTCACTGTGGATTGTCACTGGAGACACAAAAGGATCCTCTTGTGCCACCATGATGATGACATCTCCCTGAACTTTCATTTTCTAATCATGGAGTAAGCCTTTTGTTAAAAGAGAATAACAGTGATATTAAATATCACATATTCAATATTAGTCCACTTAATCATAGAATCCCATTAAATGGGTCTCTTAATTCTAATCATAAATTTCTCACTAACTTTTTATAACTGAAGACAATTAGTAAGGTGGTTACTACTTTGAAACTGTAAAAGATCAAATTCGTGTAGGTAAGATAATATTTTTATTCTACTTAACAGTCAATATTTATGAAGTTGATATTATGGAAAGCTAAAGAATTTAGTTAGAATTATTCATTAAATTTTTAAAACTTATGGGATCCGGCCCCGTGGCTTAGCAGTTAAGTGCGAGCCCTCTGTTCCTGGTGGCCCAGGTTTGGATCCTGGGTGCGCACTGAGGCACTGCTTTTCTGGCCATGCTGACGTGGCATCCCAAATATAGCAGCTAGCAGGATGTGCAATTATCACATACAACTATCTCCTGGGGCTTTGGGGAGGAAAAGGAAAATAATAAGGAGGAGGATTGGCAATAGATGTTAGCTCAGGGCTGAACTTCTTCACACACACAAAAATGAAAAAAGTTATTACTTAATCTGACTTGTGGTAATATATCATCTTTTGATGAATATTTTAAAATATATCTAGATTTATCAAAGAAATCTTTTAAACATCTATATATGTGAAATATTATATGGAAAACTCTGGGGGATAGAAATTATATTGTCATTATTTTCTCTTTAAGGACCCATCATTTATTCTAAGTGGGAAGATGATAGAATCGAACACTTTAAAGGATTAGAAATAATGAAATGGGTTACAGTTTGGACCTAACAATTGTTCAACAGGAATTCGGAGAGAAAAAAGGTCATCCTCCCCTGGAATAACCATGCGAAACTAAAAAGTTTGTCACTTATTTCTTTACCCTTCTCTTTTCTTCTCCAGTTTACCAACAATTCTAGGTGATTCAACTGACCAAATAACTTCTGCCTCCATCTTCCTATTTCTACTGCCATCACCCTGAACTATAGAAGTATCTTAAAAATTAATGGTAACCTTGCATTCAGCCAGATCTTCTTAATCTGTCCTATATATCCTCATGGGGCACTCTTCCTAAATAGATCTTTGTGGTGCAAAGAGTACCCCTCAATCTAGCTCCTTAGCCCATTTCGCAAGGTCCTTCTCAATGGGTGCCTAACTTGCCCATGTTCACACAGCAAGTCTAGAGCCAACTCATCCCCTGTCAATTGCCTTCAGAGCCCACATGATTATTCAAACTACCGTACTGTAATCACACATTGATTTATTTGTCTCCCATGAGGCTAAATTCCTTTAGGGTCTTATTCATTTCTATGTGCTCAGTGCTATGTTACTATCAGATGGTCACTAACAACCTGTTAATTAATTTGGGAGAAATTGTATCTTGAAAATGGTGTATCAGTCAGGATTCAATCTGGAAAACAAAGCGCACACCAAGTTGTTCGATAGGGATGTATAATGAGGAAAACTCACTGCAAAAGTCTTGGAAGCTTCCTTTAAAAGTAAGCTACAAACTAGATATTTAAGCAACAAAGGATGCCTCTGTAAACTCAAAGTGTACAAACTATTTACAGACGGTTACCATCTTATAATGGTTTGACTTACACTTTTTCGACTTTAAGCTGGTGCAAAAGTGACATGTGTTCAGTAGAAACCCTATTTTGAATTTTGGTCTTTTCCTGGGGTCGGAATATGTGGCATGATACACTTGTGATGCCGGGCAGCAGCAGCAGGCTGCAGCTCCCAGTCAGCCACACAATCACAAGGGTAAATAACTCACACTCTACAGTGTACTGTGTTGTCAGTGTTTTCTGGATGAGTACCCATACAAGCACTAAGCTTTTCACTTTTATTATAGTATTTAATAAAGAACATGAGATATTCAACACTTTATTATACAATGGGCTTTTTGTTAGATGATTTTGCCCAACTATATGATAATGTAAGTGTTCTGAGCATGTTTTAGGTAGACTAAGCTATGATGTTCAGTAGGTTAGGTGTATCAAGTACATTTTTGACTTACAATATATTTAACTTACAATGGGTTTATCGGGATGTAACCCCACCATACACTGAGGAACATCTATCTTGTCAAGCTGAGAAGAGTAGTGGGTTTCTTTTTTCTTTTTCAAAAATTAAGGCTTATGAGACACTTTTCCACAAACCAAGTAATAGTTTTAACATCTTGGTTAACATTTCCTTTTTCAATAAAAGACTTTAGTGTCCATCACTGTTGTAAGCGCTTATCAAAGTAAGTATACTGACCACTCTGTTTGCCTGCACAGATATTGATATACCAATATTTAATTCTCTTTGTTCTATTTTCCCCAAAATCTAACGTATTTTTTGGTGTTAGGAAATCTAAATAGGTTTATTAGTTCTTAGACTATTACACAGCTACTTTGTATACTACTGTTATAGATAGCATGGAACTCTGCCAAGATTTAAAATGCCAGTAAGATCCTATTATCATGGAAAATATTAAGATATTGAGGAAAATCAGACTAAGAAGAATTCCTTTGAGTGATGTAAAAGCTAAACACAAAAATATATTAAAAAGTCGTTCTACTCTATCAGAGTGGAAATGTCAATTCTATAGTATTAAAATTATCTGCTGACAAGAAAGCTTAAATTTTTCAGCAATATATATGTCCCTTTGTTTTTCTGGATGTTCTCAAAGCCTGTATTATGAGGGTAATTTGTCTACCAAAAAGTCCACAGAAAGGCTGTTTTCTTATTAACACATGAATTGTTGACACTGAACCATAAAACAAGAGGTGGTGTTTAAAATAACAAAAAAGTAAAGAGTTATAGCCATTAGTTCTTATTGTAATTGGGGGAAAAATAAGTTTTGCTGCTTGCAAAAGCAGGCACTCAATACTATTCAGTAGAAATAAAGTAATTTCCATAAAAAAATGCCCTAAAGGGGCTAAACAGATAAATAGGGGACAGAGAGGGAACCCAGAGGTTAACATCATCTGAAAGTTAGACCAGCCTTAGGACTAGTGGGGCAACTAAAAAGATGATATTACCAGATCTAAGGGGATGGGGATCTGATCACAGAGGGATGGTATTTCTGTATATTCAGTTGTTTATTTTTTTTGTCCTAGTTATAATTTCTGGCTTCCAAAAGGGAAAAAAGAGAAATTGGACGTGAAGGGAAAATGTTTAGGCACTTGAAGTGCCCGAGAAGTCACTTTAGCCAGAGGGCCAGGGGCTTGCAACAATAGGAAGAAGTGCGCCAAAAAAGGCTTCCTCTGTCTTTATCTGCATCTCTGAGATCAGAAGCAGCAATCAGCAATTAAAGCACAGATTCCTGATAGTTGGAGGACAAGGTTATTTTGGCTGATTCTGGCTCGTGAAAGTTGTGTGCCAACTGATCCAGGAACATAAGTATTGCTGCCTAGCTTGGGACTGGAGATGAGAGATTGATAGGTCTTATTGTGCTAAGAGCTGAGATTGACCTAAATTGACCACAATTTATCATGAAAGCGTTCCCCTGGAAGTTGTAAGCCTTCAATAAACTCAGAGTTCCTAAATACTTACATCAGACAGGTTATGCAAGTACAATTTTTATCTAGGAGGGAAGACAGATTCGAGGGGCTTCCTACTCTGTCATATTTTCTTTACTTTTGAAGTGTCATTTGACATAAAGAATTCTTGGCGGAACTTTTTCCCCTTTTTAACACATTAAACCTGTCATTCTACTTTCTACTGATCTCTATGGATTCTGATGAGATATCTGTTACCAATCTCTTTGAGGAACATTTGTATGTGACAAGACACTTTCCTATTGCTGCTTTCAATATTGTCTCTTTGTCTTTTGACAATTTTTGTCATAACGCATCTCACTGTGGATCTCATTGAACTTAACTTTCTTGGAGTTCATTGAGCTCCTTGAATGTGTGGATTTGTGTATTTTATCAATTTGGGAATTTTTTAATGATTTTTTCATCAAATAATTTTTTTTGCACTTGTTTCTAGCTTCTCTCTAACTGGGATTCCCACTATGTGTATTGTGGTATGCTTTTAGTCTGAGCTCCTTAAACTCTGTTTGTTTCTCTTTATTCTATTTTCTTGACTGTTCTCAGGTTGAATAATTTCAGTTTACCTATATAATCATTTTCACTTTTAGTCTGTGAAATCAAATCTGCTATTTAAATCTTCTATGAAATTTTTAACTTCAGTTACAGTGCTGATATGGGGTTGCTGAGTTCTGAGTCTAAAATGAGTTTTCAGACATGAGCCACTTGTTCATTCATGCATCTTTATTTTGTGTTCAGCGTGGGCACAGGACCCACGAGCAGTAAAGAGCTGCATTTAAATGTCTGTGTGGGGCCAATCTATATGATTTCTAGCTATTTTTACTATTCTATAGAAATGTCAAAGGCAAAAGTATTAGGTTATCTGATTAGTCTCAATGATTAGGGCATGGAAGCTAATGAATGAGTGTCCTCACATTCCAAGGTATGGTATGTCTCAAGGAATATGTAGGTAGGAGAATAAAGTCATTGATAACCTCCTGAGGTAAATTCCTTCACTCCTAACCAAAGGTGATTCAGTAAGTAGGGGCATGGGAGACTGTCTCATGGAAATTGTAAAACAATTCATAAACAAAGTTTTGACCACATCAGTGCTTTACTGCTCCAAAATGTCTTTTTGGTTGTTTTCTATAATTTCTATCTGTGTAATGATATGCTTTATTTGTAGACACATTATTCTTCTGGTTTTCTCTACATCTTTGTCCGTGGATTCTTTTATGTGTTTGACCATATTTAATCGAGTTGATTTAAAATATTTGTCTGCCAAGTTCTATATCTGATCTTCCTCATGGATATTGTCTGTTAATTTTCACTGTCAATAGAGTGTACCTCTTCGTTTCAATGCATCATTTTTGTCTCTTTTTTTGTTGTTGGTCTTGTCTGGGAGAGCAACTAATACTAGGTTATATTAATGAACACTCATGAGTTACCAGACACTCTGCTAAATTTCTCATGCCTACTCCTGTCTATAATCTTCACAGCAATGTATAAGATAGATACCATTATTACACTTTTTACAGACATTAAGGCTTCAGGGACGAGTAGTAGCCTTCCACGATGGCAAAGCCAGAAAACGACAGACTCACAATACAAACTCAAGTTCATGATTACAGGCTAAGGCGTTACGCTCCATAATATATCATGAATGGATTTGTGAAGATACAAGCTGAGTTCTACCACTGGAATTTCTAGTAACAGTTAGAAGAACAGTTGCAATCCTTTTAAAAATAACTTCCACTCAATCACATTGAAGACAGAGGGAAAAGAAGAATCTACATAGTAGAAAAAGCTCTTTTTATGTACTGAAATATATATTTTGTTATGATGAGGGTTGCTTTTTAGTTGTATAAAATTAGACATTTATTTTAGATGCAAAATTCATTGAAAAATTCACCTGCAAAGCCTTGTATAGATGGAAATTGGGAACAGAGTAATCTCATTAGTGAATCACCTAAGGATGTTATGTAAACATGAATGTCTCCTATTTGTAGCAGGTACTGAAATTTTTTCCAGGGGTTAAAGTTTCATTCAATAGAAACAGGCTGAATGCATTGTGTGTATAGCTAGAATAACTATATCTTCATGATAATAGAATAGCTATTAAGTAAACTATTAAATAAGAAAGAAATATGCAAAAATTTAAAAATGAAAAGAGGAGCAAAAAACATCAAAACAGGCAATGCTTAAAAATTGTAAGACTTTACATGGAAAACTTCCTGGATATAAAATTGAAAATTTATACAAATCTGTATTTTCCACAAAATACAACTTGGCAAATTGATCTCAATGGAAAGAGACATTTAAAACAGACTAATTACTAAAATATATCTGGGGTAATCAGGTAAGAGATAAAAAAGTCATTAAATTGTAAACAAATAAGTTAAGTGATCTCTCTCCTACAGATAATACAATTTTATATTTGAAAATCCCACCAAAACAGAAGAAAATACTAAAACAATTAGATAATTTTTGTAAATTAGAATGTCATTAAGTTAACATACAAAAATTAATATACTTTATATGTGAAAGCAAAAACCAGTTAGGAGATAGAAGATTCTTATTGCAATAACAAAACAGAAAATAAACTATAAATGAGTAAACATATATGAGGAGAGTCTATAAAACTCTGAAATGCATTGAAAGAAACAAAATACGTTTAAGTAAATGGTATGATAAACCATGTTCTGATTAGTAAGGTTCTGGATACAAAAGATCATTTTTGCTAAATTAATTTCAAAATAAGCCCATATCCATAAATATCTGAGTTGAGTTTCTTTCTCTATAGCTATAGAAATAGAGCAAACAAGCAAGACAAAAGTTCTAAAAACAAAAACAACCAGTGTGCTAGCCCTAACAGCATTAAAATAGACCCTAAACGGACTTTAATTAAAGAAGTTGGATATTGGGACATGAAATAAAAGACATTAAAGAATAGGAAATTTGGAAATAAACCCAGTAGAATATGGAAATTTAATGTATGACAATGGCGACCTCTCAATTAAGTGAGGGAAAATAGACTTTAAAAGAACTGGTCTGAGAAAATTGTATCTCTTTTGTACTGTATAAATAAGGAAAAAGCACAAATGGATCAGATATTATTGTCTAAAAAATAAAATTGTAAATGTACTAGACAAAAACACAAGTGAATTGCTATAAGAAAAGAATAAATGAGGAAAAAAACCCACAACATTCTGGATTCACAAAACCAGTATTTTTAAATGGGCTCTGATATCCTACAAGAAATGCTTCTTGAAGTTAATCTGGAAAGGTTTTTTTAAGTTATGTTTGGCAATACTGGTGTTTCAGTCAATAAGGAAATTAATACACACATAATTTTCAAATAATGAATGATATATAAAATAATATTCATTTAAATGTCTAGTTGATTCTATAAGATAATAGGAGAACACTCTAGGGATTAAAATAAAGACAATTATCAAGCCAGATTGAAAAACAACCAGGAAACGTGGGTTCCACTGAATGGATTTCCTGATAATATTAACCTGAAATGTGAGTTTATGTCATCCATGGAGGCAAAAGAGAAATATCGGCAATCTATAGAACCCAGACAATGGAAACTGAAGATACCTACATGAAGCTAACACTTCCAGAATTTTTACTTTAAGATAAAATATGTGTGAAAAAGAAGTTGGCAATAATATTGCACAGTGGAGCAAATCTATTTTATTCTTGATACTTCAACTGTGTAGGAAAAAAAGGACCTGACTTCATATTGGTTCTGAGTTATATTCGTTCATTGTGTATAGTTTATGAAAACCTAAACCAAGACGTGATTTTGAAAAGTTCTCAGCTGTGGCATAGCTTATGGAATAAGTAAATTCAAATTTTGTGTCTACCAATCTATCATTAAGACCCTTAGACCTTCAAGGAGCAAAATAGTGTTGTTAACTTTATTATGGCACATAACATAAGCTCTAATAACCAAATCACAAAGTATGTACCAATAATCATCTGAATCAATAATCTTCTGAAACCATAAAATTCATAATTAGAATTCAAGTGGTGTGAGAGATTGGATACCAGCTTAAGAAAAAAGCACAAATAATTTTAATTTTTTAAAGAGTAAGTAAAATGTAGAAGACGTTATGAGGCATATTTGAAAATAAACCAAATAGAACAAAGACAAATAAAAATTTGCAAATTAAAACCACAATGAGATATCACCTCACACTTGTTAGAAAGACTATCATCAAAAAGATAAGAGATAACAAATGTTGGTGAAAATGTGGAGAAAACGGGAAGATGGGCACTGTTTGTGAGAATGTATATTTGTGAAATCACTATCCAAATAGTATGGAAGCTCCTGCAAAAATTAAAAATAGATCTACCATATTATGCAGCAATCCGTGCATATGGGTATATATCCAAAAGAAATGAAAACAGGATCTCAAAGAGATATCTCCATTTTCATGTTCTTTCCTGCATTATTCATAACAGTCAATATATGAAAAAAACCCTAACTGTCCATCAATGGGTGAATGGGTAAAGAAGATGTGGTATATATACAGAATGGACTAATAGTCAGCCAGGAGAAAGAAGGAAATTCTGCCTTTGTGACAACATGGATGGACCTTGAAGGCATTATGTTAAGTACGTCAGACAGAGAAACACAAATACAGTCATGTGCCGCATAATGACATTTTGGTCAATGATGGACCATCTACAGAATACTGGTCCCGTAAGATTAGTACCATATAGCCTAGGTGTATATCAGGCTATACCACCTATGTTTGTGTAGGTACACTCTATGATATTCACACAATAACAAAATCACCTAATGATGCATTTCTCAGAACGTATCCCTGTTATTAAGCAATGCATGACTGTATGGTATGCTATCAATTATATGCAGAATCTAAAAAAAGCTTAACTCATACAGAACAAGAGTAGAATGTTCATTACCAGGGGTTGGAGACTGGGGGTAATGAGGGCAAGTTGGTCAAAGAGTACAAACTGCCAGTTTTAAGATGAATAAGTTCTGGGGATCTAATGTACAGCATGATGATTATAGTCAATAATACAGAATTATATATTTGAAAGTTGATAAGAGACTAGCTCTTAAATGTTCTCTTCACAAAAGGGAAATGGTAATTAAGTGAAATATTGGAGGTGTTAACTAACACTATGTTGGTAACCATTTTGAAATATATAAGTATATCAAATCAACATGTTGTATACCTTAAATTTACACAATGTTATGTGAATTATATCTCAAAAATGCTGGAAAAATTACATGATTATATCAATTGATGCAGAAAAAGCATACGACAAAACACAACACCCCCTGATGATAAGAACGCTCACTAAACTAGGAATATAGTGTTCTTTTTCAACTTGATAAATAATATCTTCAAAAAAAACCTACAGATATCATATTGAATGGTGAGAAACTAGACACTTTCCCTCTAAGATCAGAAACAAGGCAAGGATGTCCCCTCTCACCATTTATTTTCAACATCATGCTAGAAGTCGTAGCTAATGCAGTAAGACAAGAAAAGGAAATAAAAGATATATTGATTTGGAAGGAAGAAATAAAATTATCTCCTATTTTATGTAGATGATATGATTACCTATGTAGAAAATGCAAAAAAATGACTAAAAGAGATTTTTAACTAATAAGTGTTAATAGCAACTTTGCAGAATAGAAGATCAATATACAAATGTAAATTGCTTTCCTATATATCAACAATGAAGAAGAGGATTTTGTAAATAAACGACACAACATCATTTACCTTAGCATTCAGAAAAATGAAATATTTGGGGAGAAATCTAACAAAATATGCACAAGATATATACGAAGAAAACTAAAAAGCTAATAAAATAAAGAAGAACAAAACAAATGGAAATACATTTCATGTTCACGGATAGAAAGACTCAATATTGTCAAGGTGGCATGTCTCCTAATTTGATCTATAGAATCAATACAATCCCACTCAAAATGCCTTCAGGTTATTCTGTGGATATCAAAAGCTGATTCTGAACTTTATAATGAAAGGCAAAAGACTCAGAATAGCCAACACAGTATTGAAAGAGAAGAACAAATTTGGAGGATTGACATTATGAAACTTCAAGAATTATTTTACACTTCAGTAATCAAGACACTCTGGCACTGGCAGAATAGACAAATATATCTGTGACATAAGTTAGAGAGGCCAAAAATAGACGCACATAGATATAGTGAACTGATTTTAACAAAGGAGCAAAGACAATTCAATGGAGAAAAGATATTGTCAACAAATAGTGCTGGAATTGGACATACACGTTAAAAAAATGAATCCAGGGGCCGGGCCATGGCATAGTGGTTAAGTTTGGCATGTCCCACTTCAGTGGCCCTAGTTCACAGGTTCAGAACATGGGTCTGGACCTAATCCACTTGTCAGCCATGCTGTTGTGGTGACCCACATATAAAAAGTAGAGGCAGAGTGACATGGATGTTAGCTCAGAGCTAATCTTCCTCTCAAGCAAAAAAATGAAGATTGACAAGTGATGTTAGATCAGGGCTAATCTTCCTTATTAAAAAAAAAAAGAAAGAAAAAGAAAAGAAAAAATCGTCTAGACACAGACTTCAAGCCTTTCACAAAATTAAAACAACATGAATAATAAATATAAAACACAGAAGTATAAAACTCCTACATGATAACAGCAAAAATTTAGATGACTTTGGATTTGGTGGGGCCGGCCCTATGGCTTAGCAGTTAAGTGCGTGCACTCTGCTACAGGCAGCCTGGGTGCGGATCCTCGGTGCGCACTGATGCACTGCTTCTACAGCCATGCTGAGGCCACGTCCCACATACAGGAACTAGAAGGATGTGCAACTATGACATGCAGCTATCTACTAAGGCTTTGGGGGAAAAAAGGAGGAGGATTGACAATACATGTTAGCTCAGAGCTGGTCTTCCTCAGCAAAAAGAGGAGGTTTAGCATGGATGTTAGCTCAGGGCTGATCTTCCTTACAAAAATAAAATTAAAAAAAAATAAAAACATAACTAAAAATGAATTTTGTAATGACTTTTTAGATATGACATTAAAGGCACAATTCATGAATAAAAGAATTGATAAGCTAGGTTTCATTACAATTAAAGTTTCTTATTCTCCTGTAGACACTATCAAGAGAACAAAAAGAGAAGCCACAGATTGGGAGAAAATATTTGCAGAAGTCATATTTGATAAAGGACTGTTTTTCAAAATATTCAAAGAAAACTTAAAAGTCAACAATAACAAAACATGCAAGCCGATTTCAAAATCTACATTCCCAGACACTAGCCAAGGGTGATCCTAATAATTAGGATTTTCTAAAGATAAGCAATTAGACCTATGTCAACTATATTGTGCAGAGTTATACAACAAATAAATGATCTTAAAGATGGTTATATGACTTTATTAAAGAGTTTTACTACTGTAGTTGAGTAGATAGACAGATGGACAGTATTTTCAACAAGTAAACAGAAGATACACGTTATTTTTAAATATCCAGAGAAATCTCCTTAAAAATGGAAAGATTTTAGGCTTCAAATTGTCAACAATTTCATGAAAGCAGAAACTCTGCAGTAGCCACTCTGAAATGACAATAGAAACTATCAATTAAACTGTAAACAAAAAGTAATATATGTAGTAACAAATGGCTGGATTTCATCGTTTCTTGTGGCTGAGTAGTATTCCATTGTGTATATATACCACATCTTCTTTATCCATCCATCCCTTGATGGGCACTTAGGTTATCAGAGGGGAAGTGGGTAGGGAGGTGGTGAAAGGGATAATTCGGCACAAGTGTGTGGTGATGGGTTGTAATTAGTATTTGAGTGGTGAACATGATGTAATCTATGCAGAAATATAAGTATAATGATGTACACCTGAAATTTATACAATGTTATAAACCAATGTTACTGCAATAAACAAAAAATTTTTTAAAAAGTAATATATGACCTCCAGCTGATTTCACTTAAAACATTCTTTTAAATAACTTCTGGATTAAATAAAATATCTAAATTAAGATTACTTTTAAGGAATCAGAGAACTGTTAAGTGGAAGCATAATGAAAGGAATCAAGGGGCCTGAATTCAGGTGACTAATTCTGCCAGTTACTAGCTTAATATGACAGGAAATTCGTGGATTCTGAACATTTTCTCTTACCCATCACTAAAATGAAGCTTTAACACTTTGATACTTGTGCACAACATAACATGACTTTCAAATACCAAAAATTAGTCACAATCGGGGGCCCTGGTGCTGGAAACCATGAGGATATGTAACGATACTGATTAGGGAGCTGGGCAACTTGATCACCTTGCCCCTGGTGGCACATTCCCTGCTGCACCTGGAGGTGGCGAGAGCAGCAGCTTCACAGAGTTGAGAGGTGCCAGCGCTGAGCCGTGTGGGCACAGGTCACCTTATGTGCTGCGTGGGGAGTAACTGAGAAAAGCAGTGCAGAAGATGAGAGAACAGCCCATCTTCACCATCCAAGCATGTCTTCCAGGTGGACTCCATCACCAAGAACTGGGTGTCAGCAAGTGAGCAGGAAGCCACCATATCCTACTTCTAGGTGTCACAAAAACAAGTATTGGATCCTAAGTTTGTAAGGAGCCAAAGTGATTATAAACAACACAAGCACACTTAATATTACTTTAATTAAAATATCACAGAAGTTTGGGCAGTGGACCAACAGTAGAGCCAAAGTGGTGTTTGGTTTGCGTTTTTCCCCTGAACAGCAGCTGACAAAGTTTGCAGAGAAATTTTAGGAGGTAAAAGATGCAGCCAAAGTAGCCAGAAACAAGTCCCAGGAGAAAATCAAATCCTTGAGTAATCATTCCCAAGAATCTGGGTGTGGAACTTCACCCTCTACTCAGGTTTACAGTGTCAATGGGGTACACAATGAAAAGGCCTCTCATATGGCTACCTTCCACACACAGCTGAAGTCTGAGAAGGACAAGCTGATTTGTGACATAGAGTGCTGCCAATGTGTAGAAATAGGAGAATAAGCTGCAGCCCCTGCAGGAGAGCAATATCTGGCTGCCCATGGCATTTCAGGAGTCAGTGGCTAGTGTGGAGCAGTGGAAGGGGCAGCTCTTTATCTGCCTTGAAGAGAATGACTGGCTATAGAAGAATATTGAAGACTTGGAAGAATAAAGCAGTGAGATAAACATAGAGAAGGAGAAGAATACCGAGTTGAAGAGAAGAATTGAGGATCTGTGGTCAGAACTCTGAGAAAAGGAGACAGGGTTAAAAGACCTCTGAAAACAAAGTGAAATCAAACCTCAGCTCATGTCAGAGTGTGAATACATCTCTGAGAAGTTAGAGGCAGCAAAGAGCGAGAATCAAGAGCACCTGGAAGACCGAGTGCTTTCTCTAAAGACAGTCACTAAGGAAAGTAACTAGCAACCATGCAACCTGAAGGCAGAATTGAAGAACCTCCTAGAGGTGCTGGACGGGAAGATCAATGAACTCCATGACTTCTGTGTAAGCCTCTCCAAGTTGGAAAAGGACAACTAGGGCAGGGATGAGACCACATGAGTCCCAAGTGTGTGTGTGAGACAAAATAGGACTAGGACATTCTCCTTTCTGTGTTGCTTCTGTAAATGCAGGTGCAATTTGTTGTGTTTCCAAGCCAGTTGTGTCACCTGCTCTCTCCTCTCCAGAATAGAAATCTCCTCTTGCTTCTCTGGCCTTGCGAGATTGTGGGCAACCGGAAGATTTCTGGAAGAAGTTAGATTTCTGGAAGAAGCTAGATTTCTGGATCTAGCTTAAGGATCCAGAAATAAGTCTGCCTTAAATATTTATGCAGTCACAGCAGGGATATTTATATCTTCCTTTTTTTTTTCGGGGAAGAAAAGTAGCCCTGAGCTAACATCTGTTGCCAATCTTCCTCTATTTTGTATGTGGGATGATGCCACAGCATGGCTTGATGAGTGGTGTGTAGGTCTGCACCTGGGATCCAAACTTGTGATCCCTGGGCTACAGAAGCAGAGCATACAAACTTAACCACTACACCAATGGACTAGCTCCTATATATTTCTTAAGGGTTATTGCAACCATATTAAATGAAAAAAGTGTTTTATAGTCCAAATATGAATATCCTTTACACCTGCATTTTTAAAAATCATGTTCATAATATTTGAATGCCTACCAGGCACCAGTGCATGAGATGTAGAGATGACAATTTTCTTCTCAATAGATATTGAAATGCTTTAAAACAACCACTTAGTGGAGACTTGTCCAGTGGAAAAAAGTTTCTGGTGGGTGCATTTTCTGGCACGGGAATCACTTGCATCTACTTTATCCCCTTCCTACCTGCCCTCAGTTTATGAGGTTGTGACAATGACTCCATTCTTGGTTTTAATTTCTGAGCATATTGCTGTGCTGTGGGAACATGAAGTTTTGGTGCTTAGCACAGTATTTGACAGAAAGTAGGTTCTTATTAAATATTTGTTCAATTAAACATAAAAATATAATAAGCACACTCTGCAACTTACAGTCATATGGTATATTGCAGGGTGTATGTGCCTCAATCAAGAAACTCAAGATTTCAACAACTCAAGGCACTGTTACCTCTCACAAAATATCTGTGTGAAATATTTTACTCATGTGCATCACTTCGATGTCTGTAATTTTGAAGAACAACAGAGAAGAAATCTCTTTCTGACAATGGAAAATCTTTAGGAAGTTACAATAATCATTAAAAGGTCCCACAGAATTGAAATGAACTTGTGGGAACTTTACAGGAACAGAAGTAAACAAAACAAATTATCCAGAGTAGTAATGAAACAGGGAAGTCAGTTCTTCCTCCAGATGCTGGGTGATCACACAGCCCTTCTATCTGGGTGGGGCGTCCACCTTGATTCCAGAGCAACTCAAATCAAACAGATCCAGACAAGAGCAATTCCCCATGGAAGGTCTCCGACGTGTGAGAGCACAATAGGAAATTAGGAAACACACAGGAAAACAACTTAAGGAAAAAGGGCCTGTAAAAATAGATGTTAGAATTATGTTTAAAATTTTAAAACAAACAAAAATGGAAATATTGGAAATCAAATAATGAGGAAAGATAAAAAAAATATTTGACAAACTATACTTGGAAAAAATATATAAATTAAAGAGTTAAAAATATTTTAAGTTAAAAATTTTAATGTATGGCTTAAACATTAAATTAGATCAAGATGATGAGAAGATGAGTGAACGGGAATATTAAGCAGAGTGAATCCATTCAAAGTGCAGAACACAGAAAGACACAGTCGAATGCAACACAACTTCAGTTAGAGAGACTTGATGACTGCAGAGAGAATAAAGAAAACATATCTAACTGCATCATGAGATTTAGAGAATATATAAAGGGAATGTGCCTTGACGTCAATCTTAACAACAATGTTTTGGATTTGACAGCAAAAGCACAAGCAAAAAAAGAAAAAAACTAAACAATCTGGACTACTGAAACTAGAAATCTTCTGCAAAAAAAAGAAAACCACTAAAAAAAAAAAGGAAACTTATGGAATGGGATAAAATATTTTCAAATTGTATGTTTGATAAGAGGTTAATATCCAAATTACATAAAGAACACAGAAAACTCAATAGCAAAAATAAAAAGCCAAACAAGCTGATTAAGAAATGGGCAGAGGAAGATATGCAAATGTCCAAGTACATGAAAGGCGCTCATTATAACTAATAATCAAAGAAATCCCACTAATATTAGGCAATCCCACTTCTAGGTATGTATCCAAAGGAGATGAAAACAGAATCTTGAAGAGATATCTACACTCTCGTGATTATTGTAGCATTATTAACAGTAGGCAAAATATGAAAGCAATCGAAGTATCTATCAACAGATGAATGGGTAAAGATGTGGTGTATACCATAGAATATTATTCAATCATGAGTAAGAACAAAATCTTGCTATTTTCAACAACATGGATAGAATACGAGGGCACTATGCTAAACAAAACAAGCCAAAGAGAAAAAGGCAATGCCTGATATTGTTTATATGTGGAATCTGAATAAAAAAGTCAAACTTATAGAAACAGAGAGTTGAAAAGTGGGCTGGGGTTGGGGGAAATAGGGAGATGTTGGTAAATGAGTACAAATTTTCATCTCTAATACAAATAAGTTCTGAGGATATAATGTAAATCATGGTGACTATGGTTGCTAACACTGTATTGTATAATTGAAACTTGCTAAGAGAGTAGAGCTTAAATATTCTCAACAATAAAAGGAGATAAATGTGTCAAGGGATGGATGTGTTAATTAACTAGATGGGGGGATCCTTTTACAATGTATAGGTATATTAAATCATCATAATGTACACTTTAAATATATTACAACTTTATTTGTCAATTTTACCTCTATAAAACTGAAATTTAAAAGAGAGACAGAATGAAAAGAAACAATGAAATAAACAATTATCTATATATTTCTAAAATTGAAATCAGACACGGGTCTTTCTATCCATAAATGTTTTGCATCATAAAATAAATAAATAAAGAGAAATAGTGGAACAAAAATATGAGTCAAACGTCCTAACACAAAGAGAAGAAACATGCTTGAAAGTAGTAACAGGAGAGATATCCTACAAAGATGACAACGAATTCTCCACTGTTTTTTTTATTTTTGGTGTTTTTTTGGTGAGGAAGATTGGCCCTGAGCTAACATCTGTGTCAATCTCCGTCTATTTTGCATGTGTGATGCTGTCACAGCATGACTTGAGGAGCAGGGTGTAGGTCCATGACTGGGATCCGAACCCGTGAACCCCAGGCCACTAAAGTGGAACACATGAACTTAACCACTATGCCACCAGGCAGGCCCCTGAACTTCTCCAGTTTTAATAGCCATAATCCATAGAAATAAAACATTAAGTGTTCAGGGGAAAAACATATTCAAGCTAGAATTCAATAGTTAGCTAAAATATTTTAAATGAACAAGTGTAAAACAAAATAATTTCACAAGTAAAAATTTGATTTCCAAAGAAGCTTCTAAAGTGTACACTTGAACATGAACAAAAATTTTCCCTCTATGAAGATTTGAAAATCAAAATAAAAGTGTAGGAAACTTGTAAACATATGAGAATATCCAAACAAGTTGAATACAGAATGAAATAAACACAAAGAAATTTCTATCACAGGTTTCGGTATCTAGATATATTAAACTATAATTCCATACATTTTAGTTAAATCAGAGGGCAAAATCTGTGCTAGCAATAATTTTTATTTTTTTTTGCTAGTGAAGAGTTGCCCTGAGCTCACACCTGTTTCCAATCTTCCTCTTTTTTTTACTTGAGGAACATTAGCCCTGAACTAACATCTGTGCCAATCTTCCTCTATTTTGTATGTGGGTCATTGTCTCAGAATGGCTGATGAGGGCCGTAGGTTTCCTCCTGGGACTGAAACCCATGAACCTGGGCCACCGAAGTGGAGCACACCAAATTAACCAATACACCATGGTGCAGGCTCCTAGCAGTAATTTTAATTGATGACAGAGGATCTATTGTCAAGACTAATTTTCATTGGAAATGTTAAAAATTGATGTTACCTTTACAACCTAATTTTTTAAATGTTGACTATGCTTTTGTCAGAACCGATTAACACCAAAGCATAGGAAGCAGCATAGAGATTGAGCACAAGCCACTGGACATCTGAGAAGACTGGATCATCTTCTCATAACAAGGATGAAGAGGATGAAAAGATGATGTCCACTTAGTACATGATCACAAAGAAACTCACCAGCAGAAGGATGGTCTGGGTGGCCCTTTTCTCTCTAGAGGCTTTTGGGGAGAGGCTGTTGCTGTGAATGTGCTGGGGCCATAACGGATGCCTGAATAAGTGAATCATCATATACATACTTGGGACCAGCATAATTCCTACAAAGAAGTAGTCTCTGGATATCAGAGTGGGAAACAGGCCACTGATGAGTAGAGATCACTGGGTAAAGTGAGCAGTGTTTACTGAGAATCAGAAGATTAGTCTGGGTCACATTGGAAGAAGCAACAGTGTAGATCAGGTTACCATTGCAAGATACACATAAGGACCATAAGAAGAAGAAAATATGCACAATTTAATTTGTGAATTTATGTTTCCACCTAGACAACCAGGATGTGCCTGGGCTGATGGTAATGGCCGAGAGCATGCTCAGGAGGACTACAGATGGAGATACATCTAATCACCCTGCTTACAAGAAAATACACCTTACATTTGCAGTCCTTCCAAAAATTTAGTTACTAAAATGTCTGGCGACACCAAAAATACTAAAATGAGAAGCATCAGTATGCACATGAGGGTCAGGGGACTGTTGGTGAAGTATGTAGACTTCTGCCTAAGACACAGAATTGTGAAGATTCAGAAGAAAAGGAGGAAGCTGTTCATTGAGGATCCAATGCCAGCTTGGAAAAGAAGCTTTTCTTAATGGTAACGTGAGTGGAAAGTGTGTTCATCTTAATGGCAAAGATGAAACGTATATTTTGTTTGTCTGAAAAAAATAAAAAACATCAACATTATTTATTTCTTGGTCAAAGTCATATTTATCATAATTTTTATTTCATCCAATAATTTTTGATATATCCTAAATATCTCCTATAAATTCTAAAATAATCAGCCTCACTATTATTTTACATGTGTAATATTATAATAGATTTGAGAAATAATAGGTATGTAAAACCTACATATTACATTTTGACTCATAATCATGTCTGAGTAAGGTGTCCACTATCTATACTTCTTTAATTCCTGGGTATTCCTCTTTAGTAAGCATTTCTTTGCTATTTTTCCTTCTTTTGTTTAATATTTACCACCCATAACAGTGATAGGCACAGAAAAATTATTCAGTGTTTTTTGTGCAAGTGAAGTGAAGTAAGTGGGAAAAGATTCACCAAAACAAAAGAGAATGTTTCCACGTTTTCTGGAATTTGTAAAATTCTGACTTATTTTCTATAACCAACGCTTGGGAGAGATAATGGAGTAATTTCAAGAATTTTAAGCAATTTTTGGGGGATTTCAAGTGAAAGGAGACTGGAGTCCCTTAATGTCAATCTGTTTTTTTAAAAAGTCCTAATGGGACATGACAATATTCAAATCCTATATTTGTTTACTGTTACTTCTGTAATAATTTACTAATAACTTGATGATTTAAACAACAGAAAATTTTTATCTACAGTTTTGGCAGTCTGAAGCCTGAAAAGATTTCACTAGTTTAAAGTCAAGGTCTCTGCAGGGCTACATTCCTATATGGAGAGTTTAGGGATAATCTATTTCCTTTACTTATCACACTTATAGAGGCCACATATTTCTTGGCTTGTAGGCCCCTTATAATTTCAAAGCCAGCAATAAACAATTGAGTCTTTTTTACATAGCATCACTCAGGCACTGTGTCTCTTGACCCATTGTTCCACAGTTAAGGCCCTTTGTGATTACATTGTGCCCATCCAGATAATCCAAGTTAATCTATCTTAAAGTCAGTTTATTAATAACTTTAATTCAACCTACAAGTTTAATTCTTCTTCAAATAATCTAATATATTGATAGGTACTGAGAAGCAATATGTTGATATATTTTGGGGGCTATTATCATGCTTAGCATAAGTCCTCTTAATATTATCTCCTCAAAATCGTCTTGACTCTCTCTCAGGTTAGTTTCCATCTCACATACCCTTTATGAAAACTCTCTTCATCTCAGTAGGGAATTTCTAAAGTTCAACTAAATTATCAAGAGCATAAACACAACTTTTCTCCACCTTATGATATCCATGTGGTGGCATCAAAATGAACAAACATTGATCCTTTTCTTGAGACTGTCCTTCACACAGGAACACACACCAAAAACTTGAAAAATACTTAGGTCACCAGTAGTAAAGATTATTCCCTTTAACTCTTCTGTTTTAAGTGATGAGATGTTTATTTATTTATTTATTTATTTACCTATTTATGTATTTATTTATTCATGCATACTTATATACATACATACTTTGGTGAGGACATTTATTTTCTACCCTCTTAACAAATTTCAATTAAAAAATACAGTGTTATTGACTATAGTTGCACCCTGTTATACATTAGGTTCCCAGAATTTATTTATCTTATAACTGAATGTTTGTACGCTTTTACTAATTTCTCTCTATTTCCCCCACACCGCAGTCCCTGGAAAACACATTCAACTCTCTGTTTCTATAAGATTGAATGATTTTCTTATATTTTTCACACATAAATGATACCAAAGAGTATTTGTCGTCCTTCGTTTTGCTTATTTCACTGTGCATAATGAACTCCAAGTTCATCCATGTTGGCACAAATAGAAGGATTTCCTTGTTTTTAAGGCCGAATGACATTCTTTTGTATATGTATCTATATACAACATGTGTATATATATCACATTTTTTATCCATTCTTCTGTCAACAGACACCTTGTTTCCATACCTCCTTTAACTCTTAAGCAAGATATATCTAACATCAGAACCTATTGTGAAAATTTCACTAAAGAATTTTAAAAATTATTTTCATGTATCACTTTCCCTGGATGCAAGCAGCAATATTGTCTCCAATTAATTCAATCTAGAGTTTAGAAAAAATCACATGTATAACATCAAAATAAAGAAAAAAACCTAACATTCCTTCATATTCTTCTTTTGAGGTTGGTGAATGTTTGGTTGTGTTTTCAAGGTTACTTGAAGTATAAATATAAATGTGAAGGCAACTTTACCGTATTCGTTTATTACTTCTAAAAGTTTTCTGGTGGATTCTTTAGGGTTTTCTCTATATAAAATCATGTCATCTGCAAATACTGACAGTTTCACTTCTTACTTTCCAATTTGGGTCCCTTTTATTTCTTTTTCTTGACTGATTGCTCTGGCTAGGACTTCCAGTACTATGTCAAATAAGAGTGGTGAGAGTGTGCATCCTTGTCTGGTTCCTGTTCTCACTCAAGTGAGGCTCCTGAGTTAACTGATGCTGAGCCTGGATTGGGGAGGACAATAGATCCCATGAATTGGAGTTACCAGGCAGAATACAAGGGGCTTACTTACATTTCAATTTCAGATATAAACAAATATTTTTTTAGTAGAAATATGTCCCAAATATTGCAGAAAAATTTTGCACGCAAATACACAAATATTGCCTGCTTATACACACACAAAAATTTGTTGTTTAACTGAAATTCAAGTTTAACTGAGTTTCTTGCATTTTTGTTTTCTGAATCTGGCAACTCTACTTTGGAATAATTGTGGGATTTGGAATAACATGGTACAGAATATGGAAGAAATAGAATAGGATAAATATTTATTGATGACACATGTAAGTTGATCAGAGTGTAAAGGAGAACTGGGCTTGAACTGATTCATAAAAAAATCATCATTCTTAATTTACAACAATGCACTCATGTTGAGAGGTACAATCAGGTGCTCATGGGTTTGAGAGTGAAGCCCCCGAGCACACTCAAGAGACAGACAATGCAGATCATGTTCATTTTTATTATAGTGTCTAGATTTTAGGTTATTCTCAAAATTCTATACCCCAACGAATATAATAACTGTGAATAACTATGGGAAAATAACACCATTAAATAAACCAGGAATGAAATACTGATCATAAAACTTATGGGCTTAGATCAGACACCTGAAGGAAAGAGAAAGAATGTAATGAAAGTAAGAAGTCATTTTTAAGAAACTAAACACTACTTTATGAGACAGCAAATATTTTATTTTGAGAAAATGAATTTTGGTAATTTTTTTCCACGTCTTTATAACTACATTTTATATTTAGGATTGTTTTATTTATGAATGATACCATTTCTGTACAGGTCTTTGCACTCTGTCTGGTTTTGATAAAATTATATAACCTCCATCATAAAATAACATATCAGGCTTTACTATATTATTACATGAATCAATAATTTTATTTTCACCATCAATTTTGTCATGTTATATGAACAGCCTTGCAAAATCTGCTATGAGTGATTTTACATCAACAACATAAAGCCATCATGAGAATTGCAGGTGGCAAGTAGCAAGAGTTAGCAACATGGGAAACACAGTTGGCAATTTGGGGAAGGAAAATACTTTCCAATGTAGGTGAGTTCCATCAAAAGACCTTTATGAAATGTAACAATACTAGAAGAATATATAATAAGCATTACATACTTCTGAATAATTGGAATACATGTACTATTCTTTGGCAACTGAACAAAGTGTACGATGCAGTTGGAAGCACAATGTTTGCTGACAAGATAGTCATAATTGCAACCCACTTAATTTTCAGCTTTCCTGAGAAAAAAGACAAATTGGCAAAGTGTCACTGCAGAGGTCAGATACAGAGAAACAAATAAGGAGATGAACACTTATCACGTGGTACAAATTTTAAGAAAACTAGCAAATCGTGTCTGGAAATGTATTTTTCTACTTACAATCAATAAGATACCAGAAAAGCTTAATAATTTTTTTGTTTCCTAAGGGCTTGTAAGGTCTTCTAACATAACAACCCTGTGATTCACACTAACAATAATATGAGAGTTATAACAATTACTAACTATATCAATTCTTGAATTTGGAAGAAAATGGAGACGGTGTTTTCTGTTTCCCAGATACTCTGTTCAGGATCAATTCAGGCCAACAATCTCAGACATTCTCTCTCCTAAATGCCTGCAAATCTTTGACATTTTAAGACAAATGCTTTCCAGACAAGCTTAAAATTCTCTAATATTCATAGACATTAATAGGGGTTTTATATTAATCAAGTTTCTTGAAATTATGAAGCCCTCTTGAGCCAGAAATTGACCATCACCATCATAATCACTTTCTCCATTTTGTTTACAACAGTATCCTGATACCATCTTCACTCTCTTCCATTTTAAAGACATGTGGTACTAAAAACAAAAGAAAAGAAAAACTATCTTTACTGATACAATGTCAACATGAAACTTTCACAATTCAACCATTAAATTGAATTTTACATGCCATTTTTTGTGAACATATGCTCTAAAGAGCAATTTATAATTTAAAACTTTCAGAAGAAGCACTATATATTAACTTTGATCCTACACGCGTAAAAGTGCTACAATATGTCAGACACTTGCCAGACATAGACCAAAGGTCTCTCAGGGTTTAGATGTTAACATTTAGAAAATGGCTATAATAACTTCAATATATTTTTTAAAAGAGACAAAAAAAACCTATTAAATATCCATCTCACTTTTTGGTTTTTCTATTTTAGAAAAGGAACTATTAAAATTAAGGGCCTTCTGTATATCTTCTTTGGAGAAATATCTGTTCAGGTCTTTTGCCCATTTTTTAATTGGGTTAGTAGTTTTTTTTTGTTGTTGAGATGCATGAGTTCTTTATATATTTTGGAGATAGAGCCATTATCAGATGTATGGTTTTCAAATATCTTCTCCCAATTGTTAGGTTGTCTTTTCATTTTGTTGGTGGTTTCCTTGGCTGTGCAGAAGCTTTTTAGTTTGATGTAGTCCCATTTGTTTATTTTTTCTATTGTTTCTCTTGCCCGGTCAGACATGGTGCTTGAAAATATGTTGCTAAGACCGATGTCGAAGAGCATACTGCCTAGGTTTTCTTCTAGAAGTTTCATAGTTTCAGGTCTTACATTCAAGTCTTTAATCCATTTGGAGTTAATTTTTGTGTATGGTGTAAGGTAAGGGTCTACTTTCATTTTTTTGCATGTGGCTACCCAGTTTTCAAACACTATGGTTGAAGAGACTTTCTTTTCTCCACTGTAGATACACAGATGGCCAACAGACACATGAAAAGATCTACAAAATCATTAACTATCAGGGAAATGCAAATCAAAACTTCAACGAGATATTACCTCACACCAGTCAGAATGGTTATAATTAACAAGACAGGAAACATCATATGTTGGAGAGGATGTGGAGAGAAGGGAACTCTCATACACTGTTGGTGGGAGTGAAAACTGGTGCAGCCACTATGGAAAACAGTATGGAGAATCCTCAAAAAATCAAGGATAGAACTACCATATGATCCAGCTATTCCACTGCTGGGTATTTACCCAAAGAACTTGAAAACACCAATGCATAAAGATACATGCACCCCTGTGTTCATTGCAGCATTATTCACAATAGCCAAGACTTGGAAGCAACCTAAGTGCCCATCAAGGGACGAATGGTTAAAGAAGATGTGGTATATATACACAATGGAATACTACTCAGCCATAAGAAATGATGAAATCCAGCCATTTGTGACAACATGGATGGACATTGAGGGTATTACGCAAAGCGAAATAAGTCATAGGGAGAAGGTCAAATACCTTATGATTTCCTTCATTAAGTATTAGATAATAACAGCAATAAACAAACACATAGAGACAGAGACTGGATTGGTGGTTACCAGAGGGGAAGGGGGGAGGGGAGAGGGCGAAAGGGATAATTCGGCAGATGTGTGTGGTGATGGGTTGTAATTAGTATTTCGGTGGTGAACATGATGTAATCTATGCAGAAATAGAGGTATAATGATGTACACCTGAAATTTATACAATGTTATAAACCAATGTTACTGCAATAAACAAAAAAATAAATAAAATAACATTAAGGACCTTAGGGACAACTTGAAAGTAGAGTATAAATGATGAATTAGTCATAGAACGTTAAAATTATTTAGAAGTAGGTCATTGGAAATCATTTATAAAGGTGTTAAGAACTCTCGCCATCATTTCATAGCCTCCGATCCAACCCCTTTCACTGAGAACGCTGGAACTTCTGATAGACAATTGCAAACTCTCAACTTCTTCGCAGAGCATTCTCTCAAATTCTGCGTTCTATCTGAAACCACTCTTTTCCCCACAGTCCACGTACATAATTGCTGTTGATTCATTTACACTCCTTCTGACATCCCACTGCTATTTCTAAACACTCGTTTTTAAAATTTTGCTTATTTGAAGCTTGTATAATTTGGCAATGTCACCTTCTCCCTCTTCTAGTCACTGTTATATACAGACCTCATCTCGGTCCTTTTCCATTATTCACCAAAGATATGACTACCTGACCACAAAATTTGTAATTCCTGTGCGTCTTAACTATACACGTCGATAATTCATCCACTACTTGGCTCCTCAGTTTTTTTACTTCCCTTCCATAAAGGAACGGCCATGCTGATCCTTCCATCATCTGACATTTTCTATTATCAATAATCGAAAATTGAAACATCCACCTCTCTGAATACTACCTCATCTTCTTTCAGTTTGCTTGTTCAATTACGTTCACTTCATCTCCCGCAATTATTTTTCAATCTCGTCAGGATGTACAGTGCCATGAGGCCTTTAGCCCTTTCCCTACATCACTTCCTTTTGTATTCACTGTGATTCATCATCCCTCCCAAAATCACTAATATCCTAAACTTCCTTGAAATATGTTTATTGTTGTATTGTTTCTGCACCTTTCTAGAAAAATCTCAATCCTGCACCAATCTATTACCCCATTTCACCATTCACTTAATTGAGCAGCTGAATACTGCTATAGAAAGCTATGCTAGACTAACCTGGCATCACTATAAATTCATAACTAAAAGCCTTTAAAATGTACCAATCCTAACTTACACATTCTCTGTCAACTCTCTTTCCCTAGTGACTATTCCAAATCTCTTCCACTCTTCTCAAACCATGGATCTTACACATAGTCCCCTTCATTCTCAGTAGACAACCTTACCTCCGACTTCCAGTTGCAAATCTATCTTCCTTTCCTTCTCTCTGTTCTTACCTTAAAGGAAGTGTCCTTCCTCCTATCTGAGGCAATCAGACTATTTGCATTTTGGATTATATTACTTCCTGTATTCTCAACTAACCATCCTGTCCCACTTCTTTTCAACGAGATCCTTTCCAAGGACTTTTAAATAAGCTCATCTTAATAAAGGTTTCCCAGAAACCCATATCCCCTTTCAGTTTCTGCCCCATCTGTCCTCTTCCCTTTACCAATATACGTTTTGGAGAGGTGCTGATTCTCAACACAGTCTCCTTTTCCACACAAATCACTCATTCTCAATGTTCTCCTTTCACTCCACAGAATAAATCTAGCTAAGGTCATAAATAATCTACAAGTGACCATATGACATGATGAAACTTTGTACTTTTGGCTCTCGTTAAACTACTCTTTCATTTCCCCTCTATCTTTCCTCTTATTCCTTCCCAGTCTCCTTTCTAGAAAAGTTGAGGATCCTGCCTCTACCAGATCGCTAGTTGAGTTTCCCAATACTCCTCACTAGCTTTAGGATAAATACAAAAATGTTTAACATGACTGTCTTAGTTAGACTCTACCAAAGTACCGTGGACTGGGTTGCTTATAAATAAGAGAAATTTATTCCTCACAGTTCTGGAGGCTGGACATCCAAGGTCAGGGTCTTAATATGGCTGGGTTCTGGTGAAAGCCCTCTTGCAAGTTGTAGACTGCTGACTTCCTGTGTCCTCACGTGGCAAAAAGAGAGCCAGAGATCTCTATGGGGTCCCTTCTATAAGGGCACTAATCTCTTTATATAGATTCTACCCTCATGACCTAATTACCTCCCAAAGTCCTCACCTCCTAATACCATCAAATTGAGAGTTAAGATTTCAACATATGACTTTCTGGAGGACATAAACATTCAGTCCATTGCAATGACCTACATAATCCTGCACAATGTGGTCCCTGGTCCCCTCTCTAGCCTAACTTCATACCATTCTTCATCCATTTTTTTATTCCTATCCATTCTTTCTTCCAGTTGCTTGAAATTGCCCGGTTACTTCTACAGGGCCATAACACTTGTTTTTCTCCTCTAATTAAAACTCTTTTCACCACCAATCTCCCCTTCATTTAGTTAATGCTTTTCTATTTCTCAGCTCAAGGATCATGTCCTCAGAGAAATATTTATGACACCACCTCTGCCCGCAGGTTAAGTCAGGTCCAGTTTTTATATGCCCTTATGGTACCTTGATCATTTGCTTCAGAACGTTGATCCCAGTTGGTGATTATGTATTCATCAGAGTGTTTAATGTGTTTGCCTCATTAGACTGTAGACTCCATAATAGTGTCCCACAGGGCCTTGAGGAGCTGTTCATTTTTCAATCCGTTATCCACACTGTTCTTCAGATTGGACAATTTTTATCTATAACCAATTATATGAATTCTTTCCTCATTCATTTTTATTCTGCTATTGAGTCTGTGTAGTGAATTTTTTATTTACTGTAGTTTTTAGTTCAAAAATTTTAGTTGCTTCTTTTTTATATACTTAAATTTAAACACAAAGGATGTTTTATTCTTACGTGAGAAAGTACACATTTCAAACATTAATATCATTCATCAATCAGACTCATTCACTCATAAGAAATTTTTGTGTAGCTATTATAAAGTCCCTGACAAATAATTCTAAATATCCCCAGTATGAAGCATCGGGTTTCTTTAAGCATACAGCTTGATATGTCGTCACCTAGAAACCACAAGGAAGAACACATGGAAGTCTACAAAGGAGCAGCAGGGTTTAAGGGGTTATTTGGATCATGTTGAAATAGACCTCTGCAATAACTTTCTTATTGCATGTTTGCTCAACTCTCTGAGAAAGAAAGTGGTTATATGAACATGAAACAAACCGAAAATCTTGAGATTCATGGAGCTTTCATAGACCCAAACAAATGCATCTGTTTAATATATTATACTTAGCACTTAATGTTATTGCCAAGTTTTGGTTTACACAAAACACTCCTATGAATATCTACAGTGTAGCAGTTATTTCTGAACTTGTACTTCTGGAAACTCACTTGGATGGACGAGCATATTTTGCATGCTGTGATTATTGAAAAACATCTTGGCAAAAATAACAGAAAAGTAAATGAGGGCTTTGGAGTATAGTTGGGAAACGCATAAACATTCTGGAACTAAAAGTCACAGAATTTCCTCAGCTAAGTGTTTATTCTGTCTTGGCATAAATACAATGAAAATATTCTAATATTAATCACAATGAATCATATCCCAAGAATATGGGAGCTAATGGTAAAGGGGGCTGGAAGAAGTTTCCTCACAGGCAGAAAGTTTTACGAAACCATTTACAGAGAGTCAAGGTGTTCTACTTTTCTGAAAACATCAAAAATATCATGACGTGTTGAATTATGACAGTGGTTCCTTTTTTCATGGTAAACATTCTTTTTACTCAAAATTTTACAATACACATCTCATGTTCTAATCACAGTTATTTTAGTAGCTACATAAAATTCATTCAGATTGTTTTCTAATATACTTAACCATTTCCCTATTGTATAAGTTATTTACAGATTTTTTAAAGTTATTTTATTGAGGTAATAATGGTTTACAACATTGTATAATTTCTGGTGTACATTGTTATTTATCAATTTCTGTAAAGACTGCATCATGTTCACCACCAATAGTCTAATTTTTATCCAACACCGTATACATGTGCCCCTTTACCTCTTTTTCACAGACCCCCACCCCCTTCCCCTCTGGTACCCAGTAATCTATTCTCTTTATCCATATGTTTGTTTATCTTTCAAATATGAGTGAAATCATGCGGTATTTCTCTTTCTCTGTCTGGCTTATTTTTGCTTAATATAATACCTACAAGGTCCACCCATGTTTTTGCAAATGGGACGATTTTGTTTTTGTTAGGGCTGAGTAGTATTCGAGTGTATATATATATATATATACCACATCTTCTTTATGCATTCATCCATTAATGGGCACTTGAGTTGCTTCCATGTCTTGGCTACTGTGAACAATGCTGCGGTGAACGTGCAGAGAAAGTGCTTAAGTCTCTTTGAATTGTTGATTTAGAGTTCTTTGTTTTTTTTTTCTTTTTTTTAATTGATGTTTTAATGGTTTCTAACATTGTGAAATTTTGGGTTGTACATTTTTTTTTGTCCATCACCATATATATGACTCCCTTCACCCCTTGTGCCCACCCCCCACCCCCACTGCCCCTGGTAACCACAGTCCAGTTTTCTCTGTCCATGTGTTGGTTTATATTCCACATATGAGTGAGATCATACAGTGTTTGTCTTTCTCTTTCTGGCTTATTTCACTTAACATAATGCGCTCCAGGTCCATCCATGTTGTTGCAAATGGGACGATTTTGTCTTTTGATAAATATCCAGTAGTGGGATATCTTCATAATATGGTATTTCTATTTTTTAATTTTTTGAGAAATCTCGATACTGTTTCTATAGTGGCTGTACTAGTTTGCATCCCCACCAGCACTGTATGAGGGTTCCCTTTTCTCCACATCCTTTCCAACATTTGTTGATTTTTGTCTTAGTAATTATAGCCATTCTGACAGTTGTGTAATGATATCTCATTGTGGTTTTGATTTGCATTTGCCTAAGAATTAGTGATGTTGAACGTCTTTTCTTGTGCCTGTTGGCCATCTGTATATCTTCTTTGGAAAAATGTCTGTTCATATCCTCTGCCCATTTTCTGATCAGGTTGTTTGCTTTTTGGTTGTTGAGTTGTATGTGTTCTTTGTATATCTTGGAGAATAACCCCTGGTCAGACATATGATTTGCAAATATTGTCTCCCAAGTGGTGGATTGTTTTTCCGTTTTGTTCATAGTTTCCTTTGCCTTGCAGAAGCTTTTTAGTTTGATGCAGTCTCATTTGTTTATTTATTATCTTTTTGTTTCCCATGCCTGAGTAGACATGGTATTTGAAAGGATGCTGCTAAGAACGATTTCAAAGAGTGTACTGTGTATATTTTCTTCTTGGAATTTTATGGTTTCAAGTCTTACATTCAAGTCTTTAATCCATTTTTTGTTTATTTTTGTGTATGCTCTAAGATAAGGGTCTACTTTCATTCTCTTACATGTGGCTTTATAATTTTCCCAACAGCATTTATTGAGGATACTTTCCTTTCTCCCTTGTACGTTCTTGGGTCCTTTGTCAAAGATTAGCTTTTCCTAGATGTGTGGTTTTATTTCTTGGATTTCAATTCTATTCCATTGGTCTGTGTGTCAGTTTTTGTACCAGTATCATGCTGTTTTGATTATTATAGCTGTGTCGTATATTTTGAAGTCAGGGATTGTGATACCTCCAGCTTTGTTCTTTTTTCTCAGGGTTGCTTTGCCTATTCAGAGTCCTTTGTTGTTCCATATAAATTTTAGGGTTCTTTGTTCTATTTCCATGAAGATGTTATTGGGATTCTGCTGGGGATTGCATTGAATCTGTAGATTGCTTTAGGTGATATGGACACTTTGCATTTATTCTTCCAATCTATGAGCATGGACTATCATTTCATTTCTTGTATATCACCTTTGATTTCATTCAAAAATGTCTTATAGTTTTCAGTGTATAGGTTTTTCATCTCCTTGGTTAAATTTATTCCTTGACATTTTATGTTTTGCTGTTGCAATTGTAAATGAGATTGTATGCCTGAGTTCTCTTTCTGTTTGTTCGTTGTTAGTATATAGAAATGCAACTGATTTTTGTAAGTTGATTTTCTATCCTACAACTTTGCTGTAGTTGTTGATTATTTATAATAGCATTACGGTGGATTATTTATGGTTTTCTATATGTAGGATCATGTCATCCACAAACAGCAAGAGTTTCACTTCTCCTTGTCAATTTTGGTACCTTTTATTTTTCTTTGTTGCGTAATTTCTCTGGCCAAACCTCCAGTATTATGTTGAATTGGAGTGGCAATAGTGGACATACTTGTCTTGTTCCTGTTCTCAGAGGGACAGCTTTCAGGTTTTCCACATTGAGTATGATGTTGGCTGTGGGTTTGTCATATATGGCCTTTATTATGCTAAGGTACTGTCCTTCGGTACCCATTTTATTGAGAGATTTTTAATCATAAATGGATGTTGGATCTTGTCAAATGTTTTTCTGCATCTATTGAGATGATCATGTGAATTTTATTCCTTGTTTTGTTAATGTGGTGCATGACATTGATTGATTTGCAGGTGTTGAACCATCCCTGTGTCCCTGGCATAAATCCCACTTGATCATTGTGTGAAGATCTTTTTAATGTATTGCTGTATTCAGTTTACCAATATTTTATTGAGAATTTTTACATCTATATTCATCAGTGGTATTGTCTTGTAATTTTCCTTCTTTGTGTAGTCCTTGTCTGGTTTTGGGATCAGAGTGATGTTGGCCTCATAAAATGAGTTAGAAAGCAGTCCATCTTCTTAAGTTTTTTGGAATAGTTTGAGAAGGATAGGTATTATATCTTCCTTGAATGTTTGGGGGAATTCTGCAGAGAAGCCATCTGGTCCTGGACTTTTGTTTTCTGGAAGGTTTTTCATTACTCTTTCAATCTCTTTTCTTGTGATTGGTCTTTTCAGGTTCTCTATTTCTTCTTGATTCAGTTCCGAGAGGTTGTATGAGTCTAAGAATTTATCCATTTCTTCTAGATTGTCCAATTTGTTGGCATAAAATTTTTCATAGTATTCTCCTATAATCCTTTCTATTTCTGCAGAATCTATTGTAATCTCTCCTCTTCCATTTCTAATTTTATTTATTTGAGCCTTCTCTCCTTTTCGTTAGTGAGGCTGGCTAAATATGTGTCAATTTTTTTATCTTCTCAAAGAATCAGCACTTAGTTTCATTGATCCTTTCTACCATTTTTTTAGTCTCAATTTCATTTATTTTGCTCTAATTTTTATTATTTCCCTCCTTCTGCTGACTTTGGGCTTTGTTCTTCTTTTTCTTGTTCCGTTAGGTGTAGTTTAAGATTACTTATTTGAGAGTGTTCTTGTTTGTTGAGATGGGCTTGTATTGCTGTGAATTTCCCCCTTAGAACCACTTTTGTTGCATCCCATAAGAGTTGGTATGATGTTTTCTCACCTTCACTTGTCTCCAGGTATGTTTTGATTTCTCTTTTGATTTCCTCATGGATCCAATGGTTGTTCTGTAGCATGTTATTTAGTCTCCACATATTTGTGACTTTCCCAGCTGTTTCCTGTAGTTGATTTTTAGTTTCATATCACTGTGGTTGGAAAAGATGCTTGACATGATTTCCATCTTCATAAATTTATTGAGGCTTGCCTTGTTTCACAACATATGGTCTATCTTTGAGAATGTTCCATGTGCACTTGAGAAGAACGTATAATCTTCTCATTTTGGATGGTATGTTCCATATATATTTATTAGGTTCATCTGCTCCAGTGTTTTATTTAAACCCACTATTTCCTTGTTGGTTTTCTGTCTGAATGATCTATTCATTGATGTAAGTGGGGTGTTGAGCTCTCCTACTATTATTGTGTTGTTGTTAATTTCTCCCTTTGGGTCTGTTAATTGTTGCTTTATATACGTTGGTGCTCCTGTGTTAGCTGCATATATATTCATCAGTGTTATGTCATCTTGGTGGAGTGTCCCTTTTATCATTATACACTGCCCCTCTTTGTTTCTCGTTGCCTCTTTTATCTTGAAGTCTGCTTTGTCTAATATAAGTATGGAAACAGCTGCTTTCTTTTGCTTACCATATGTTTGAAGTATCATCATCCGTCTCTTCACGCTGAGATTGTATTTATGTTTAGAGCTGAGATGTGTTTCCTGGAGGCAGCATATTGCTAGGTTTTGTTTTTTAATCCATCCTCCAGTCTATGTCATTTTATTGGAGAATTCAACCCATTTACATTTAGAGTGATTATTGATATATGTGGGCCTAAGACGACCATCTTATCTCTTGTTTTACGGTTATTCTATATTTCCCTTGTTTCTCTTCCCTTGTATTTCTGACTGCCATTTCAGTTTGCTGGTTTCCTGTGATAGTTTTCTCTTTATTTACAATTTGTGTTACTGATCTGAATTTTTCTTTATTGGTTACCATGAGGTTTGTATAAAAGATCTTGTAGATGAGATAGTCCATTTTTGATAGCCTCTTATCTCCATTAACCTAAGCAAATCCTATCCCTCCCGCTTCCCCTGCTAAGTTATTGTTGTCAAAAATTATTCTGTTTTGTGTTGTGATTTTGTGATTAAAATGATATTTATAGTTATTTTTGATAACTATAGCTTTTCTTCCCTTTATCTTTTATGTTGTGTTTGCTAACCTGTTCTGACAGAGTGCTGCAATTTTCTGATTATGTCTGCATATTTATCTCCTTGCTCAAGGCTTTGGAAACCTTTGCCATTTTGTTTCTGGTAGGAGGGCTTCCTTTATCATTTCTTGCAATGGAAGTCTAGTGACAATGAACTCCTTCAGCTTTTGTTTATCTGGGAAAGATTTTATTTCTCCATCGTATCTGAAGAATAATTTTGCTGCATAGACTATTCTTGGCTGAAAGCTTGTGTCTTTCAGTACTTCGAATATATAAGTACAATCTGTCCTAGGCTGTAAGTTTTCTGCTGAGAAATCCACTGAAAGCCTGATGGCAGTTCATTTATAGATTGTTCTCTTCTTCCCTGCTGCCCTTAATGTTTTTTCTTTGTCATTGACTTTTGCCATTTTTACTGTTATATGCCTTGGAAAAGGTCTTTTTGCATTGATGCAATTAGGAGTTCTATTGGCTTCATATACTTCAAAGTCCAATTCATTCCCAAGGTTTGGGATGTTATCAGCTATTATTTCTTTGAGCAAGATTTCTGCTCCTTTCTCCCTACCTTCTCCCT
Organism: Diceros bicornis minor; assembly: GCF_020826845.1. Lineage (NCBI taxonomy): Eukaryota > Metazoa > Chordata > Mammalia > Perissodactyla > Rhinocerotidae > Diceros > Diceros bicornis. The sequence continues at coordinate 362,495 of NW_026691144.1, read as the reverse complement.
CTGGAATACCTATAACCCTTATATTGTAATTCCTAATTGAGTAGGATGTTTCTCAAAGAGTTTCTTCATTTATTTAACTCTTAATTCTCTCTCCTCCTCCACCTGATGCATTTCTAAATCTCCGTCCTGTAAATTACTAATTCTGTCCTTCATAATATCAGCTCTGTTTTTAAGGTTTCTACATTGTTTTTTATCTCATTAATTGTGTTCTTCATCTCAAGAATTATTTTTTTTTAGACTTTCAATCTTTTTGCAAAAGAATTCCTTCTATTCATTAATTTTATTCCTGCATTCATTGAACTGCATTTCTGAGTTTATTTGTAACACATCGAGTCTCTTTATGACAAATATTTTGAATTCTCTGTCATTTAGATTGTAAATTTCTGTGAGTTCAGGGTTTGTTTCTGGAGACTTGTCATTTTCTTTCTGCTCTGGAGTGTTAATGTAGTTTTTCATGGTGTTTGATGAACTGATCCTTTGCTGGTGCATAGTGGTAGTATCAGGTCGCAGATTCCACCTTCCACCTCTGGGGAGGCAGGACTTGTGTTTTCTTAACCTGCTGCATCTGATAGAAGGTGTGTCAATAGGGCTTATCTGCATTTGCCCACTGGCCACAGCCCCTTGGTGGGTCACAGATGCATGCACAAGTCCTCTGTTGTGGAACTGCTGCCTTGGCCAGGAATGGCCAAACTGGTAGGCTAGGAGGGTGGGGAGGTGAGAGCCATGTTTTTCCACGTGTGTGGGCCTTCTCTGCACACACGGGAAGCTTTCCTGGGCTGCTGGCCTTTGTTGGGGCATGCACAGGGTGGCTGAGCCACATCACTTGGTATGGAGCATTTCTGAATCCCAGGCTGCAGTGCCCAAAGCAAAAGAATGCTGGCTGCTGCTTGAGGATCCATGACCTAGATCACTGCCACTGTGGAGGGGGAGGTGATCTGCTCTCATTCTTCCACTGCTTCCTGGGGACCCAGTACCCCATTTTCGGATGTATAGCTGAGTGGGTCTCTCAGATGTTCTGTTGTGCTTTGTAGGGAATCCTCTGTTGGTTAATGAATGTCCATTTGGTTGTAAGTTAGGAGAAAGGGACTAATGGAACAGCTCACTCCACCATGATGCTGACATCATTCTTATTTGCTTCATTTTTACTGTGTCTATTTGTCTGCTGTGAATGAGTATCTCCCCATTGATTACAACTATGCTTATCTGTAGTACATGAAATATAGTTATAATGGCTGCTTTAACATCTTTGTCTGATAATTCCAACATCTATGTCATCTTGATTTGGCATCTGTCGATTTTCTTTTCCCTTAAGACATTCATTTCCTGGTTCTTCATATGTCAAGTATTTCTGGATAATCCTGGACATTTAATTTATAGACTCTCAATCTTGTTAAAATCTTCTGAGGAATATTTAAAAATCTTTTGTTTGTTTTAGCAGGCAATCAACTTGCTTAGTTGCAGATCATAAACTCTCGCATTTTCTGTGGGCATTGGTTCTAACCTCAATTGTTTCCAAAGGCTTTGTTAAGCTACCTTTGGTCTGTCCCATGTGTGAGGCACTCAGGGGTTAGTCTGTGACTGGGAGAGTGGTTTGTTTGAAATCTTATTTCAGTTCCTAAAGCCATTGCTATGCTGCTTTGGGCCTGTCTCATGCATGCACAGCTGGAGGTGATGTAAGACACTTGGTGGTGTTCATACACAGAATTAAGGAACTCCATTCCCCAGCTTTCTCTCCCCTTTATTCCATGCAACGCAACCCCCAGCACACGCTCTGTATTTCTCAAGGTCTCTTTTCCTGGTTTCTCCAGTCAGAAAATGAGTTTTATTAATGCATTTTAGCTGCCCATAATGCCATATATATGGCCTGCCCTTTGGGAAAACCTGCTAGAGGAAAAAAACAACCCAAAGGATTGCTCACACGCTCTGTGGACTATAGGGTCTATTTCTCCAGCTCTTTAGGCCATAAAAACAGGTTTTCTATTTTAGTTTTGGCCTCCTCTGCTATCCTTGCATAGTTGCATGACTGGGGCCTGCCTTCAGGTCAAAGAAGCAGGAGCAGGAGAAATCCACTCCTGTAGGTTTGACTCTCCTTCACAATCCATCTGCTTTTGTTTACTTCTCAGAGTCCTCAGGTAGTTGATCTTTGCATTTTATCCAGAGTTTTTGGTTGTGAGCAGTGGAAAAGAGGTTGTAGCAGGCCTATTCCATCTTGGGTGGAACTGAAAGCCTGTGTGCTCCATGAGCAGAGGGACTATATCTGGTTTCACCCTTGATCTGCATAATACCTAGCATGTGGTAGGCACTCAATAAACATATGTGGAATAAACATTGAGTGAACTGAGGAAAAAAATGCCAGATACTCAAAATGACAACAAAAATAAAAACATTCTGCATGGTTAACAAGAAAGGCATATTTGGCAGAAGAGTAAGAGATTCTAACACCAAAAATAGGTTTTTCGAATACATTAAGAAAAAGGAAGCAAATTATAGAATGAATAAGATCCTTAATGATTATGCTGCAAAGACTGATAAGGAATCAACAAGACAACTTAGAAAAAGGTTCTACTCCTGTAGAACAAAAACTAAGAGTGGAAGTTTTGAAGAACTAGGACCCTGGCTAGGATAGAATTATGGTACAACTTTAATGGAGGCTGTTGAAGAGGAAAAACCATACGCTTGAGTAAAGTGGGGTCAGAAGCAGGCTAGACAGGATACATGGGCCTTAGCTCTCTCCCCATTGCCCCTTAACCTCTTTTTTAATATAGCGTCTGTCCACTTTCTTCTCTCTATACATGTCTTCTTATGTCTATTTTCCTTTGGACTTCTCTCTTCCCCTGGACATGTCTTTCTCTCTTATCTGACCAATTTTTAAAATACCTATTTCCTTAATATAACATAAATTTTATAATTTAAAATGTAGATAAATTAAACTTATGGATTTTAACCTCTTAATAACGTTTTTTAGTAGTCATTTTTTGATAGAAAAAATTGATAGAAAAACATCTTGTCCACAGCTCTATTCAAACATTTGAAATAAATGTGACACAAGCAAAAGCCTACCTGCATAATTCAGAAGTAACTGTGGTAATTGGGGTGTCTAAGGGTTCCAGTGATTGTGTCCTGTTAGGACTCCTCACATTGTATTTCTGGATAGTTGGCATAATGGAAAGAATGAGGGCTTTGAAATCAGAAATATACTAGTTGTAGGATCTTACCATCTCTCATATTTTAGTGGGCATAGTACTATCCATATTTCTTACTTTGTGCTCACAGCTTTAGAAAGCAGAATCAAATTTGAGAAAAGCCAGCCAAATGTGAGTTTACTGGACTTCATGGCAAGCTCTTTGTATATTGACAAAAAGACTTCCTAGTCATTTAGATTCCAGTACCCTACATTTATGATCATCTCAGTTTTTTTTTTAAGGCTAAATTTATTTCAATAAGCTTCTTAAAATCCTTTTTGGAATGAGAGTATAAACACATATATACTACATATCGTTCTATTCTGCAGGTAAAGTGAGATGTTTGTACAGTCCATAACAAAAGCTATGGTACTCAATTGATTACTTTTATTAGAAGTATGTACTGTTATCATATTGCTACGTTTTGATTTTAAAGTAGATGTGAGGGCCAAATTTCCATATCTAGCACAGCAACTTTTGGTGTAGGCCTCAGGACTCACACTTACATCACTGATATTTTCCCATTTATTCTACAATGACCTCTTTGGAAATTAAAAAAAAAAGGTAAAATCTAGTCAATAGTATTATAATGCTAAACATCTTAATATGCTGGAAAATATATTACACAATTCAGACACTTTGCCCACATCATTAGTATATAATTAATCACACTATCTAATTTCTTGGTAGGCATATTCTGATCCATTGGATTTTGAGTTACTGAATGGCAGAAATTGCACTTAATTCATATTTGCATCTCCTGTCCCCTTGCCTGCGTGACCAGGGGAGACACTCGGGTATTTTCTGAATTGAAATTAATTCCTTTATGCTTAGAGAGAAACAGTAAACTGGAATTTCATGAGACCATTTTGTAGCAGCAATAATGTCAGGCAGAGACCCCATAAGAGAGTCAGTGTGGGAAAAACGGGTTTTAGTCTTTCAGTGAAAATAAAGTTTGACTTGCCTAAGTAAGGTACCTGTTCTGTCTCTATCCACAGGTGTCAATTTCGTGATGGGATGCTAAAGGAAAAGTGGCTTCCTGATATAAATCTTGTAGGACAACAAATCGCACCCAAGTCTAAGGTGAGATAACAAGCGGATGCCTGGTAAGCACAGTCATGCATTGTTTGAGGGTGGGGATAGTTCCAAGAAAAACCTCCTCAGGCAATTTCCTTCCTGTGTATACATCAGAGTGTGCTGGATGGGAACAAATCTGCGACCTGAAAATGTGTTTTTAACATGAGGATTATTTTAGGATGATTATTAAAAAAAAAAAAAAGACAGAGGTTTTTCTTGTTACATCCCCCTTAACTGCCTAAAAGAAATCAGATTAGAAAAAACTATCTGAGGAAGGGAAGTCTCACCTTAGCATCACATAAACTAGGTGGTGGACAGGGAGGAACCTAGAAAAGCCTTTTGTTGGGCTCCCTTGTCTGTTCTTCTGTTTCTGTGTGGCCACTTGTTTTCCAAACATTTGCTCCTTTTCACCTACCTGTGACTTGCCTTCCTTCCCTTTGAAGTCCCTGACTCTCCCCACCCCCAATGTCTTCTTTTGTCTTGAGGCCAGGAAGGTATTTAAAGTGAGGGATTCTGTTATTTTGGCAAGTTACTTGTTTTCCTGGGTTTCTCCCATGTATACATTATTAAACTTTCATTTTTCTCCTGTTAATCTGTCTCACGTCAATTTAATTTTAAACCAGCTGGAAGGGTACAGGACAACTTTTTCCATCCCTACAGTACTTACACAAACCTAGATGGTATAGCCTACTACACACCTAGGCTACATGGTACTAATCTTACAGGGCCACCTCCTATATGTGGTCCAGCATTGACCTAAAGGTCATCATGCAGTGCCTGCCTGAAAAAAAAGCCCCAGACTCAGCCTGGCCTTGAGCAGGTGGTCACATTCTCCAGTCAGGAGGGTCTGATGGGTCTAACACCTCGGTCCACAGTACCAATACCCTCTGGTTGATTTAAGAACTAAAAGAAGAACAACCCACACCAGCAACAACTAATAATGGTAAACACACACAGACACGACCCGAGTGCTGCGCCCTCCTTTGGGTCTCTGGCGGGCAAGGCCTACGGGGCCCCCGATGGTTCTGTTTCCCTTTGTGCTCCGGGGGGCTCACCTCGCGGCCTCCACAGACCCTTGGCTCTGCCAACGGTTGGGGAACAGGCGAACAGGCCCTGGGGGGACAGGAGACATAGCCCAGGACAGGCCGGCGGCTGCTGAGCGCCAAGACCACCGTTGCCAGCCCTCTCTGCAGGCGGGCGCCAGTGGGGGAGGCTGGGCGAGGGCTTGGTGCAGCTCTGCGGGCGGGCGGTGCAGGCCGGCAGCCAGTTTTCCAGTTGTCATTCCCCAGACCGACGTCCGCAGACTGGAACTTCGCCTTTTAGTTGTCCCTCCTAGAGATGTCTTCTGTGATGCGCTGGGAGGACAGGACCCCTCCTTCAGGTGACCAGCATAGTGGGGTCCCCTTCTTGTCGCTTCTGTACCACGAGCCTTCTACCTGTGTTGTTTTAGATTTTAGCCTTCCCATGAGAAGGCTGATCCTCTTTCCTTTAAACCTCCCCCCATACCCGTGTCTTCCTTTCCCTAGATTTAACCCCTCCAACTATGTGTGTCTAGGCACATGCCCCTTTCATGGTAATTTTCATTTTCTTCAGAAAGAAAAATAGTCTTACCTGTTTTTCAGTCCTTTAAGCAAGTGCCAGTTTTTATCACTGCTTTTCAGGCAAGAGAGACAATTTCAAGTAAATGTCTCCCCCACACAGAAACCACTCATTTTCGTCTCTCAGGTCCTCCTTTGTGAAAGAATGGATGAGCCTAAGCCTAAGTTCCATCCAATGACCTTCCGTGCATCTGTGATGGTTATTTTCCTAAACTGAACTCTTCCTCTCCCAAATCTTGAATAGTTTCTAGTGACAGCCAGCTTCCTTTTACCACAGGACTGAAATATATTTTTCTTTTTCTTTCAGTCATATGCTCTTCAATGATCCATCAACTGGGTTTAATTAACATGACTTGAGAGAACACTGACCTTTTTGTCCCAATTTTACTTTGCTTTTATTGTTGATAATATTTTCTACTTTATAGTTAACTTGGAGAGAACTAACTCTGAGGGGGCATTCGTTAATGTTAGAATCCATTGTGTTCATTTACAATTCATTTGTCCATAGCTGTACATATAGAGACCCACCTGCTGACAGCATAAAGAACTTCATGACATAAGCTTCAGTGTTCTGTTACTTCTCTTGATAAGAAGTTACAGCGTTTTGAGTATGATACACTCAAAGAAATGTAAGTCATTTTGCCTAACTCCCTAATTTCACAAAGTAGAAAACTAACATCCAAGATAAATTAGGTGACTTGGTCTAGGTCACAAACCAAGCTGTGATCCAGTAGAGGAATACCTGGTCCAGAACTCCGAGGCAAATCTTACAATAAATGACTTATGAATAATGCTAGTCAAAATATCAATTGCTGTCAATTTTAACTCATCGTCATCAGCTGCATAATATTATTCTTCATACATAAAATGTTATCCTTTCATTGTCCATTTAAAAAAATTTCTTGTTAATATGAATTGAGGTTCTAACAGAAAAGAGTAACTGCTCATTTACTGAGTATCTATATGTGCATCATACTATTTGGTCTTTGGGGGTAGCAACAAATGAAAAAACAAACAAAAACCTAAAACTAAAAGAACAAGGAAAAACTTCTTCCTAGTACTGTGTTATAGACTTATTATCCATGAATTTACTTGAACTTCTTGAAAATTTTATTTTATTTTGTTTTGTTTCCTGTTATATGATTCATTTATATTTATTTATCCAGAGACTATTTCTAAATTTTATGTTCTCTTTTCTGTTATCCTGTAATTTGGTGAAGAAACCTATACTTAATCTAAAAAATATCCCTCGAACTGACAATAATGTCAGTTAGTTAACTATATGTGTGTTAGATTCATGTCAAATATCATTGTTTATTTGAATAAAGATTTTTTTAGTTTGACTAAGAAAATAATACTTAATTACAAGTGATGACATCCGTTAAGTATAAACACCTGATGATTATTTTCTTTTACATAACAGACCAATATGTAGTTCTGAATAGTCCTTTATAATTCTTTTAATGTAAATTTCATTGAAGCCAAACTTCTTCCTACCTTTGGTGTTCATTTATAATGATGTAAATTTTTTAAATTATTATCCACATACAGACCAATGCAGACTTGAATAAAAATATTTGAATATTGGGAAATAGAAATAAAATAGAAATTAATACATTTTTCTTCTAATAAAATTCCTTTCTTTCTTCAGGCTACTGAACAACCAATGGATCACTGAAGAAATTAAAGGAGAAATCAAAAAATTTCTGGAGACAAATGAAAATGAAAATACACTCTACCAACTCATATGGGATGCAACCAAAGCAGTCCAAAGAGGGAAGTTCATAGCAACACAGGTCTACCTCAACAAACAAGAAAAATCTCAAATAATGAGTCTTAAACCACACCTATCAGAACCATAAAAAGAAGAACAAACAAAGCCCAAAGTCAGCAGAAGGAGGGACATAATAAAAATTTGAGCAAAAATAAATGATATTGAAACCAAAAAGACAGTAGAAAGGATCAATGAAACTAAGAGCTGGTTCTTTGAGAACATAAACAAAATTGACAAACCTTGAACCAGACTCACTAAGAAAAAAGGAGAGAAACCTCAAATAAATAAAATTAGAAATGAAAAAGGAGAAATTACAACAGATTCTCAAGAAATACAAAGGATAATAAGAGAGTACTATGAAGAATTATATGCCAAGAAATTGGGCAATCTAGAAGAAATAGATAAATTCATAGATTCATACAACCTCCCAGAACTGAATCAAGAACAAATAGAGAACCTGAATAGATCAATCACAAGTAAAGATATTGAAACAGTAATCAAGAACCTCCCAGAAAATAAAAGTCCAGGACCAGATGGCTTCTCTGGAGAATTCTACCAAACATTCAAAGAAGATTCAGTACCTATACTTCTCAAAATATTCCAAAAACGTGAAGAAGGGGCTAACACATTTTATGAGGCCAACATATCCTTGATCCCGAAGCCAGACAAAGACAACACAAAGAATAAGACAAAACTCAAAAGACCAGGAGTCTGGGGCATTTCTTTGCATTCCTCTCTCATGCAGGCTTCACGTGTGTATTCTTGCAAAGAGAAGGAATGTTGTCTCAGCAGTAGCTATTGCATTTTAAACTGGCAAATCCATGTGTGCCTTATTGTGCCCTTATCTCCATTTTGCACTGCAGTCCTGGCCCTTCACCCTGACTTGTCACTTAGCGCCCAGACCATCTGTCTTTGTGAAGCACTCCCCAAGCCCACAGACAAAGTTTCTTCCCATATTGTGACAGCACTTCCTACAAACCTCTGTTACGATACTATCACACTGTGGAAGACATGTTTGCCTGACTCTCTCTCCTTTTTGGACAGAATTATTTTTCAGCAGCGGCACATATTGGGTGTTCCATACATCCTTTTGATTAATTAAATGAATAAACATTGTCTTATCCCAGTTTTATTTTCATTTCCATAACCCTTAGAAGGAATAAAAGGGACAGCAAAGCAAACAAACGCTTATTTAATTTTATGACTGGTTCACATCTCACCTGAAAGGACTGGTAGTTAAAGAAATTAATACTAATTTGAGAAAAGCAGTTTTGAAGTTATGTGTGCGTTTTATCATCTCTGCTATGCCATTCCCAAAACTCTTAGGTGGTGAAGGTGTGTGAGCATGTGCATTGTGACCCCAGAGGAAGAAAGACCCACCTTTGATACTGGAGACAACAGACTACATGTTGACGATGTTGCCAGATTTCTGAGTAAGCATCTGCCAAAACAAGACAAATACAGCAAAAAAAAAAAAAAAATGCCACTCTGCATGCTAAAAATACTACCTCTTTAAAACAATTGCATTTACTTTGGGTTTGCAGAACCATCTTATTATCTATGAACATTAATCAGTCTTGACAGCCCCCCATCACTGCTAGGGACTGACATGGTGCACACTCTCGCTCCAGGAACACATCCCAGGGGGTCACAGCTTCCCATCACAAAAGCATCAGCAAGGCCAAGAATGAGCTCTGAGCTAGTGGAATGCAAATGGATGTTCACATTTACTGTGTGTTCCTGAGGCTAGAAAAGTCTTCCTCCAGTGAACACAATGTTTCTTGAATACCTACAGCGGAGGGGTGTTGTGTAGGTCCATGAGATTCAAAGATAAATTACACTATCCCTGCCTACAGAGAGCTGCCAGTCTGATTGGAGTGACTGACATAACCAGCGTCCAGAGACGGCAAGGACCTTCACAGAGAAGGGGTGGTAGGTGGTAGGAAGGGACTAATCCATGGCTGTACACTCAGAGGAGGGCTCCTGAGCAGGGAATGTGTGGGTCAATTTTTGAAAACTAGAGAGTTAGTTTTCAAACTCAGGCCCTCTAGGACCCACTCAACCGACCTGATCTTATCAACAGAGTCATTTAGAGCTGTTTATCAGGAAATAAGGGTCACCTCTTGTCCAATTCAGGACAGTTGAGACCACCAACCAATCAACTGGGCCTGCACAAATGCCTGATAAGTGACCTTTTTGACATCAAAGGGCTGAAACCTGACCCTGAGATCATGCTAACGGCACCATTATGTGAATATGTGTCCTATGAAGAGCTATGAAGCTTGAGGATGCTCGTACAGATCATCAACTATCTCACTTCTCCTTACCTCTAATCATCTATCTCCACTCTTCAGATCACATTGCCCTTCATCCCATAAATTTTTCTCCAAGCTCTGCATCAGGGAGATAGATCTAAGAGTATATGCTTCCTGTCTCCTAGCAGATTGATCTAGTTGTTTTCTTTTCTCAAATCTGATGCTGTAATAAATTGGCTTTTTTATGCACGTTGGGTAGGAGAACCCCATTTTTGTGTAGTAATATTAGTCAGAAAAATAAAAGAGAAGGGTGTTTTAAGGAGAGAGAACCATAGGTATAAAGGCTCTATCCTGGATCTGGGGGAAAGGGATGGGTCTTACTGGAATGCAGGGCCTGGGAGGAAGAGGCTGCAGAGGCCAACAGGGGCTAAACTTAGGAATTTGTCATTCCCCTGAGCACCATGTGGTGACAATGAAGGGTCTAGTGCAGAGGAGGAGTGGTAGGTTCACTTCTGGGGATTACAGATTACTCTGGCACCCACAGTGGAGACGACTGGAAGCTGAAGCAGTGATTTAGGAAAGGAGTGGTAAAAGCCGAGTTGCTGAGGGCAGGACTTGGTATGGTTACATGCAGTGAGGGTGTGCCAACCCATCTATAGCTCTGTGTCCTAGGAACACCTCCTTCGGAATTCCCTCACTGCAGTGTGAACCATGAGAGAGGAGGTCTTTGGCTGTTTTGTCCTCCTAGACAAGGCACACGGTAGGCTGTCAATAGGTTTTCATGAATCAAAATCTCCTGAGGTGCTAGTTTAAAGTGCAGATTTCTGAGCCCTGCCCAGAGCCAAAGGAATGTATAATGAGAAATGATGCTGTGAATTTAAAAATAGTTTGAAATAAACTTATACTGTATTAATTATATCACATATGTATGTTTTCACAATAATATATATACGTGCAAGGGCATGGTTACTCAAGAATGTTTTGGGGGAAGAAGCAAGAGGTTGAGAGAATTCCTGCCTACTAGGCACTAACTTCTCATGGAAGTCAGAGTCTGGGAGGATGACTGTAAAAAGCAAGGGGACATGGTGGACACAGAGAGTGGGGAAGAGTTAAAATCACTGCTGGGAGAAAATGGAAGAATACCAACTAGAGAAGAGAGGAAGGAAAACCAGGATATACTCTGTCATGAAAATTAAGTGAAGAAAAGTTTCTAAAATGGCAGAGTCTTGACAGACATTGTAAAGGGTCTAGAGAAAAAAAAATCACTTCTGTTTTGATGAGTTTCCCCAGCGCTTTCAGACAAAGGCATGCAGGAACAGAGAAGGTGAATGATCGGATGGATCAGGGATGAGCTTCCCAAGATTGTATGTCTCTTTATGGTCCTCTTCTTACTTTCTGTTTCAATACTTATCTACTAACTGTACTGAAAGAAAAGAGTCTGAAGCCACCCTATAGCATGGTACTGGGTGCACTGAAGGACACCAGGCGAGGCTGAGGTGACCCGACCAAGCCAAGGAAGATGGAAATGAGAAAATATTTAACGCAACTTGTTTGTCTGTATAATAAAGAGAATCATAATGAATGGGGTCTTCATAAAAAGCACCTGGGAAAGTAATAAAGTATAATGGTGTTAAAAACTAAGCCTTAAAATTATTCTTTCTTATCCATTTTAGCAAATAACCCATATTAGTGTATTTTACCAGTTTCATTGAGATACAACTGACATGCATAATCCACTTTTAATACATATAGAATACATATAGCCTAACTTAATATATAAAAATGGGCTATTAAGTAAGTTCACTCTCCAATCTCCTGAAATGCGCTAATCTCTCAGGCAAACTGTAGAGTTTCACACGTAGAGATGCTAACGCTGCCCCAACACTGGTACCATCCACTTAACCGGCCTGTTTACTGATGCTTGAGCACAGGTCCTCACCTCCCTCCATGCTGCCTTCCCACCAGCTCAGAACATGCTGTCCCCGTCTGACGCTTCCCTGGCTGCCATGAAGCACACTCTGTGGCCAGTAGAACTATAAAGTGGAGTGCCTGTATGTTGTGATGCCACAGGACTGATCTCCCAGAAACGCAGGCGGGGCTACAAAGGTCGCTAAAGGTTCCCTCTAGCTCTATCTAGTCAGGCCTACTATGACCCAGCTCATCAGTCCCCCTCGACCAGAACTCAGCTCCTAAACTTGCAGACCTTGGCTACTTGGGTCTTCAGTGAGCCCAGCCTGGTCCCCACTTGGACTGACAACCTAGATTCATTTATTCATTCAACCAATGTTTCCTAAGCACCTCTGTTTGCTAGGGACTCTTCTAAGATATAGCAAAGGAGGAAAAAGCCCAAAATATCCAAGACTTTGCCGGATCCTTGCTGTAATGGATCTTCCCTTCTAGTGGACCTTGGATTCTGCACTGACCTCCTTACAGTATTTTCAATTTGTGCTCTGCCTTTTGACTGATCTTTCAGTCTTGGAATGATTTTATGTATGTCTCTCCATGAACAGAAATTTCCTACGTGTTCTTATGTTTTGACTACTTGACCTTTCAGATCTGCTTGGACTGCAAATCCTGGCTCCCTGTGGAATGTTCTAACTGTGTATATGCGTGTTATGGTTAACAGACACAGAGGATTCTAGACAATTAGGGCTGGAAGAGGTTGTGTAATCCATCGCCCTCACTTTAAACAGAAGAAACAGATGCTGAGAGAGCGCCAAGGCCATGTCCCAGGGCACCTGGTGAATGAGGAGCAGAGCTTAGGCTGAGCCCAAGGTCTTCTGACATCAGAATCTGAACTCAGGGTCTGGCTGGTTAGAGTCACCTTAACAAGTGGCATTGACTCCTTCTGATTCCCTATCCCAGTCATTAATATTTCTTGCGATTTTTTTTTTTTTTTTACAAATGAGTGTCATTGGCTCACATGGATTATTGTTAAGATGCTTTACATCATAGGCAGACTCAATAATTTGCAAGTTAGTGTTTGGTATTTTAAAAGTTAACACTTACATATTAAACTTTCAGCTTCACTGTGCCCCACCATGTCCCTCCCTGATGCTTGTACAGCACTCCAGACATGAAGGAGACTGGGTTCACACATGAGTCTCACATGTCTTACCCACTGTGACCTAAGCTTTCCCCTTTTACCACTGCCTATGCTTCTTCCCAAATCCTGTGATAAGGATCAATTTTCAAAAATGCATCCAAGTTCTGAATAACATAGAGGTTCATAAACTCCAAACAGGCAAAAAATGGTGATTTATATTTTAAACAAATTTGCTAGTTCAACATTCTGAGGGCCCACCCAAACATCCATTCTATGCACTAAACAAGTAGTTTAAAAGCAAATTCCTTTGTTACTGAGTCAATTTCCATATCTTTCCTTTCAGCATTCATCTGTGTCCTTCTTGACATTAGGTTGAATCTTCAGAGCAAAGTATCAGCCCTGCTGTGCCATTAGAAAGTTCTTCTTCTGCCCTGGGTTGGGTGGCAATCGGGACTTCAGTCATCTCCTCCAGCTGGCATTGATGGGAACAGTGGCTCTTCTGCATTTCAATAGGATTTAACTTAGCCTTGAACTGAGCTGGTTCTGTACCTAGTCAACCCCTTTCATTGTCTGAGCCCATGCTATCTACTACTGCTGGCTTATAAGCTCATTTGAAGTCAATGTTTTTTACATTTATACCCCTCTCCCCCAGAACACCTAGTGTAGTGCTTTCTATCGAAAGGCGCTTAATATTTATTTGTAAAATAAAATGAAAAACATTGATAAGCTGTGTGAAGGCTGGAGAATTCAAAGGTGGCTGACTCGGGAGGAACACTCTTCAGCGCACACAGTCTCTCAGCTCTCTGGAACATCTGTGGTCAGTGCAAGACAGGAGTGCAAGGAGGATGTTCAGGGTACAGAAAAGCAGTGGGGTGCATCCATCTTGAGAGCGTGTGCCTAGTTTTGACTCTAGCCACTTGCTAGTTATGTGACTTGAGCAAGTTTCCCAACCTCCTAGTTTCTCCCTCAGTACAGCAGATGGGATAAAGTAGTACCTACCTCATTGGTTTGTTGTGGGCCCAGAGGCCTCCTTGCTATCCCTCTCCCTGGAGGCCTCTCTCCAGACAGCTGAATGGGTAGCACCCTGCCTTCATTTGGCCTCAATGGAAATCTCATCTTAGCAGTGAGTTCCTGGCCTTACTGATAACCGAGCTTCTTTTTTCTTCTTATCATTTATAACCACCCCACATGTTACATGTTTATTTGATTATATATTATCCTGCCTCACCTCTCCAAAATGGAACCTCCCTTACAGAAGAGACTTTGTTTAGTTCTCTGATTTGCCTTTTGCACTTAGAATGGAGCCTGGCATGTAGAAAGTGCTTAATAAATATTCTTTGAACGGGTGAACTGGAAGGTTCGATGAGTTAATTTATATCAAATGCCTTGGTATTCACGTTCATTACATGTTAGGCATGTTAACTATTATTACTCCTCATCACCTGTGGGGATTCTTTTGGATTCCAAGGATCGAGACCTGGAGACTAATGTGGTGCTCATCTTAGCAGTGGTGGTCATTTTACTTAGGGAGAAATGACTTGATCATCAGGTACATGTTGTGGACACTGAGATTCATTGAGAAGTCCCAGTCTTTCTCCTCACAGTCCAGGATGGTTCCATGATGGACAAAACTGGAAGAGTGAGTAAACAACGGGGGAAATTGTCATTCAAAGATATTTCTATTCCATTTACTTATCAATTTTTTTGTCATTTATTGACTTAGACCACTGTCCCTTCCCTAACAAGACTTTTAACAATTCAAACATAGTATCACTTGGGACATTAGGTAAGTAAGTGTCTCAAGAACTTAAGCTAAAAAAATGTATTTGAAAACAGGATCTTTCTTTTAAAAGAAGAAGGCAGGATACTGGCTGGGTGTCATAGTGGTTACGTTTGCACGCTCTGCTTTGGTGGCTTGGGGTTCACGGGTTCAAATCCTGGGCATGGACTGATGCACTGCTTATCAAGCTATTGTGTGGCAGCATCCTACATACAAAACCGAGGAAGATTGGCAACAGATGTTAGCTCAGGGCCAATCTTCCTTACCAAACCAAACAAAACACAACAAAAAGGCAAGAGTTTGGAGCCACCAAACATAAGAAGCTTTATACGAAAAGCACAGGAAACGTCAACACCAATAAAAACAAATGAGGATGCCTGCCCTATGTGACTCCTATTTCAAGAATTACAGTGCCCTCAGCTGGCACAGATTTAGCATTGATGAGGGAAATCAAAGTTGCAGGGAAAACAAGTATCTCATCTTCTCAGGGCAGAAAAGTAATGTTGCTACTGTTCAGTTCTGGTATATTGATTGAAAAAAGCAGAGCAAAACAAAACCTTAAAATAGCCTTCATTCTTTTCCAAGTCATGTTTCCTCAAGGAAGCCTTCTAAACAATCGAGTCCTAAAGATCTCACTGCCCACCGTACCAAAAGTATGTAATTACTTATAAAATATTGTTGGTTGTGATTCCCATGTAGCACTGTACCTTCAGTTCGATCGAATGACAGCAAGAACCAACCACATTTCTTGCTATATTTCTATATCCCTTACTTTGATGAAAATGTAATAGATGCTCAAAAACTAACTTTGCTAGTTGATTTTTTCATGGCTCTAGGTATATTCTCATATGAGAGATGAGCAGGTTATTTATAAAATAGATCATTACAAATTGTTGCTTTGCTTTAATTTCCATATATTGTAACATTGATAAACTATGGATAGACTGAGATGTTTTTCATTCTGAAACATAGTTAAGAAGAATCATAAAAGTATATTAGAAAGCTCTAGGAATTTTCTATCAATGCTGCAGTATAAATGTAACACCACATAAGAAAAGTGTAACAGACTTTATCTGCTTAGTCCTGTGAGAGCCTCACCTACCCTGGTCTCCACTGTCATGCCTGGGAAGGGAGTGAGCACTAGCACTCGCTGCTCCAGGAGCAGCCGCACCAGCTCCAGCCTCTCAACTTCCTTGCGTAAATCAGCAAACTGGGTATCACACTATCCAGTTTGATTAAGCCATTCTCTTTGAGCTGTATTCAAAGGGACAGAATGAAATTTCTTTGGCTGGTAGTAATTGTCCGCTGTGCTTGGGAGGTGTAAAGGACTTGCCACATAGTCTGACAAAAAACTGGGAACATTCGCATTTCAATAAACTGAGTTCTTGGCTTCTGGTATTCTTTGCTTTAAAGACACTCCTGGAAAACAGCTTTGCATTTTATTTTATAAGTCCTAGTGGAACATCAGTGACAAGTCCACTGGTGTGAGCCTGTTCCCAGTCTTATGAAGATCAATAGCTTTGGACTGGTACCAGTTGTCTTGAGGATCCTTAATTGCCTTTAGACCAAAAGCCCATGTCAATTCCATGGCTGTCTTACTTGCTGAATCTTTCTTGTAATAAAAATTCTGTCCAAAATCCAGCAGCATTTCCTAAAGGATATATTGGGGTTCACAATGAATAATATGGCCATACTATCAAAATTCTTTTAGAAATCAACAAGTTATGAAAGAATGCAAAAGTTACGTTACCCAGCAACATGAAAGAGAATGTCACTTGTCTCTATGTCATTGGCAAACGGATTGTTTTTTTAATTCTTTGTGACATCAAGGACTTGTGTTGAATACCTAGAAAATAAAACAAGGAACACAATTTACTCACACCCATAAAAACTGTTCAACTTGAAGAGGTAGCTGCTTTGAAGAATGAAGATTGTAGTGTCTGTCCATTTAGGCTTCATAGGATTGTTTACATTGGTAGGGTCTTAAGAATCTTAAGAATCTCATTAATGAAAATCTTTAAGTTCTCCACATCTTGACCTCCCAATAACACAACTCTCTCTCTCTTTCCCTTTCTCTCCACTCTCTAAATTGAATAATAAAGGTCTTTTCTGAGAAAAGACTTCACAGTGAAGCATGAATTATCTATGTCAGGAGCATCCCCATGAGACAGCAGGAATAACTGAGAGCAGGCTCGCTGTAACCCACTCCTCCTCAGAGGTGGAGGCCCTGCCACAGGAACCCTGGCTCCTGTCTGAGAGAGGTGTGGGTAAGGACATGGCAATGGGACAGGAGACTGGTTCCATTTGTGTGCTTTACCTTCGTGTCAATTCCATTATTTACTGGAAGTGTTGGGCAAGGGGGTCATCACTTATTTCTGGACTAAATTGCAAGGAGAAGAAATGAGGGGCCAGGAAAAGGGATGAAACACTTGAAGGCTAGACATGAGAGATCCTCCCTGGGGACTGAGAAACACAGTGTACCAGTTACTAAATAATCCCAAGCATTCTCTAATGAAATAAATTGTCATCATTTTTATGTTTTTTAAATACATACATATGATTTATTTTATGATTCTCATAGATATAGAAAGAAAAGATTATAAACAAAGAAAAGAGAGAGAAAGGGGAGAAGGTTTCAGAAAGACTTCCTTCTCTGAGTGCTTTTCCAGTACAACAGCTTCCCTCTGACTTGGGCTTACAATTCGGCACAGTCTAATTCCGTTCACGAATTCAATAAGCTAATTTGTTTTGATCAGGTAACCTGTTCTATTTTGTGGAAACAGTTAACCTTCATATGAGCTCTCTGTTCTGATTTCCTTCAGAAGAATGCTAGTGGAAGTCCTTTGATGGAGTTGGGTTTAGTGTGGTGCAGTGAGGGGTGACACACAGCTCAATAATCTAGATAATCTCTAAGGGTTCCGGATCATATGTGACTTTAGCGCTGAGCTGTCCCCAGTATGGTAGCCACCAGCCACATGTGGCTGTTGAGCACCTGAAATGCAGCTAGTTGGAACTGAAATGTGCCATGAATGTAAAATACACGTGAATTTCAAAGGTTTATTATGGAAAAAAGAGTGTAAAATATTCCATTAATGATTTTTATATTAAGTAGGTTAAAATGATCCTATTCTAGATAAATGGAGAAAATAATAAATCATATTACTAAAATTAATTTTCACCTGTTTCTTTTTACTTTTTAAATGTAGCCCCTAGAAAGTTTAAGTCACACATGTGGCTCACATCACGATCTACTGGACAGCACTGCCCTGAGAGGAGGGGCACCCCAGGGAGAGTTGTCATCAGTAGTTAACATAACAACTGTTCAATTTCCACATACAATTTTGTTATTAGGTACTGAATCCTTCAACATGTAGGATAAAAATAAATAAGTATGCATCTTAAAATCCTGTTTGTATATTTCAGTATACAGAGTTTTGTCTGTAGCTTCACAGAATATAGATTTGATATCAAAGAATCAGGCTCTAAAAAGAAGGCTGATAGAGCTTAGCAACAAAGGAATTTCCTTTCAGCATGCAAGTACTGTTTTTATAACACCTCATGGACTCTGGATCCCAAGTTCAAGCTGCTGAGTTGCTTACCTAGTGCTTTTCCAGTTCCTGAAGTGTGGACTCATTGACATCTGTGGCTATGAATTTGGTACCTTCTCTTGCAAAAGCCTGGTAGACACAATGCACCAATAAACCCTTTGTTGACTTGGTTAAGTTGCTCTCCCGAATGCGAAGTCATGTAGCCTTTTCTCCCTTTATCTTTCTTTCATTGTTGTTCTCCTTATAAAATGGGTGGAGTTTCAAACTATCTAATCCCACTTCACCCTTCCTCTTGTGACTATTTTTATCGTTAATTAGAACTAGGTGACATACATCATGCTTGTCATTTGATGTTGTCCCTTTAAGTAATATCAAATAAAATGGTGTTTTTAAAAAACTAGGATTCTGTTATTAACACCTCTCAAAATACTACTATCCTGTAATTTGACAGCCTGTATTCCATTTCTGAGCAGGTGACTAGACTCCACATAATAAGAAAAATGGGTTATTTCAACACTTTTCCACATAAGAGTGTACTAGTGTTTTCATAAATGTCAAACCATGTCCTACTGTGATATTTAAGGTTCATTATTAGCTCAGGAGAGGAATATAATGTGCAACAAGTTGTTATAAAATAGAAGGTAAAGATAAACTTATAGTCTTATAACTCTGGAGTGCTAAATATGAATTGAAATGATTTCAGAAAGCTATGCACTCCTGTAGGACCCCTGCAGTATATTAATTATGGTGCAGAGATACTGAGGCAGAGAACTAAGTTTCGCAGAGTCAAAAGTCATGAGATCATAATGAACATGTGAGGTGTGCCCTCCTTCATCTGCCTGGGATCAGGAGCAGCCACTTTTATATTTGTAACTTAAGACAACAGAAGCACAAAAACCAATAAAAAATTAGAGCAGAATTAAATAACCATGGGATGTGTTTGCATAATTCAATACCTCAAAAGTTAGTGGACAAACAACCAGAGATAAGAACTTACTAAGGCAGCTGCCCGGCTGATCCCCTGAGCAGCAGCTGTCAGGACGATGACCTTCCCATCAAGTCGACACGTAACGGAACCTACAGTTTGAACTACAGATACGTGTGTTTCATGGCTACACTGTAGCACATGGTCCTGCAGAGTAACATCTAGAACATTTAGAATGGACGGGTCAATGTACTCCTTTAAGAACTTGAAGATGGCAGCGTCTGATTTCTCCAGGAATACTTATTCTAGATACCCAGCTTTGTACATCAAGACAATTTGGCAGAACCCACCGAAATGATATCTGGTAACAGACAGACATTGGACTTTACCCACCTCTTAGTTTCTTCAGAACCTGGAGAAGACAGCCTCTGATGCTGATCCAGCTGGAGAAGAGTCCTACCCTCCACACCACCTCCTCCCCACTGCCCCTACACCACTGCTGTGGCACTGACTTGTCCTCCCTGCTTTCTCTCCTGTAAACTTCTGCTGAGGTTTTCACGATCAACCATGAATGGTTTATTTATATATTTATTTATTTATTTATTTTGAAGGAAAGATTCACCCTAAGCTAACATCTGTTGCCAATCTTTCTCCTTTTTTCTTACTTCCCACCACGCCTTCCACCCCACAAGCCCCAGTAAGTAGTTGTATATTGTGGTTGTAAGTCCTTCTAGTTTTTCTATGTGAGCCGCTGCCACAGCATGGCTACTGACAGATGAGTGGTGGTTCTGTGCCCGGGAATTGAAACCCAGGCCGCTGAAGTGGAACGCACTGAACTTTAACCACTAGGCCATTAAGGCTGGCTCTCATCTATCATTTTTCCTTGTCCCCTGGAAAGACTTCACCATTAGCCTCACAGTCATTGAACAAAAGAGCGGTGAAATCTTATCAAGTAGAATACCCCCATTTTACAGATGAGGACACTGATTGGGCCTGCTCAAGATAAGAGAGGCAGTCAACTGCTGAGCCAGAACTAAATCCAGGCCTCCGGACTCTTTTGCTATGTGAACATTCCAGCCCCTAACTCTGCTGATCCTCTTCTAAAGTCTAAGCATACAGTAGTAACACTTTAACAGACATAACAATTTTTGAAAGGGAGGACTGAGAAATTCTGATAGATGGTAAATATGATGTGCATCAGATGTTTGACCAGTGCTGACTGTAGACGGCAGGGTGAGAGGAATGGCTAGTGATGAGGTTGGCGGTGGTGAGGAGTCAAATGATGATCAAATGAGGTTGTCTTCAAGGAATCAGTTTCCTTCTCTTACCCTGCTGTCATTATTGTGTGCCTGTGACCTCACACCAGGTCGCAAAATGGCTGTAATGTCCCAAAGCATCATATCTGCATTTCAGGACAAAAAAAAAGGGAAGGAGCAAAAGCCCAAGTGTTCTATCCAAGAAGGAAGCCCTCCTCAGAAATCCCAGCTCTCCTGTCATTCGTCAATCCTAGCAGCAAGGGACACTAGGAATTTGAGAGTTCTGTTTTCCTCCCCTTACAATGCGAAAGGCAGGGGAAAGTGAGTGGGTGGGTCTGAATGTACCCACTGAAATAGCACACACACAGCCTACACACGCCCTCGGCTCACTGACCTGCCTGACAAAGAACAGGCACCTAGTCTTGCCTAGAGAGCTCCTCCTATCCAGTCCCTTCCTTTTGAACTTCCCTCCGTCCTCTTCAGCCAGATTTCTCTTCCCCAGTGAGCGCTCTCCTCTGAGGCCCCTGTGCGGCTCTGCCTGCTGAGCAGGGTCACTCAGCAGCTGGGGCGCGGAGACTTCCAGAGTGCGCCGGCACAGATGGGCCCGGAAGAGGACCCAGCGTGGCCATAGCCTCAGCTGCCATGGTGCAGAGGAGGAGGGGGCGAGGCGAGGCTGGAGCAAGGCCCGCAGCGAGGAGCGTGAGGGGCGGAGCCGGCGCTGCGGCCGGCGCGCTCACTCCAGACAGCCCCGCCAGGAACGCGCACCTCCTCCTGCTCGCGGCCCTGGAGACCCCGTGGACGATGCGTGGCGCTCGCCCCCACCATAGGGGGCGCCTGCCCTCCAGACCTCGAGCCCCCTGTTGAGCCGAGGCCGCCTTCCAGGCCGCGCCCGCGCCCGCGCCCGCGCGCGGACAGGAGGCGGGGCCATCCTGTGGCACCTGGCTGAGTCCCCCAGACCCCCACACTCCCCACCCCCATCCAGCCCCGTCCCTCCTCTCCGCCCCACCGCTTCCCTCCTGACACCCATGGCAGAGCCTCCTGAGACCACTGCCTGAGGTCTCTGCCCATGGCTGCCCCTCCCCACAAGGAAGCCGACCTGCTCTGAGCAGTGAATATTCACTGGTTTCCCCCTTCTCACAGGAACTGTTCATTATCAGTTTTAAACAGGGAAGAGCTGAGCTGTCTTCAGTATACGCTCTGGAAAGGTGGAGACTCCAGTCACCTAGCACCGGTCCTGAGTACGGCGGTGACTCGCTGTCCCTGGCCTGTGCTGTGGATGCACTGCCAGGCCCCCACACCTGTGATGCTGACTGTGGAGCAGTCCACACGATAAACCACTCCCTGGTGGCCGCCCTGCCTTTCTGGGTCCTGTTCTGGAGGCAAAGCCTTAAGGTTAGATCAGCTGCACTACCACAGTAAAACGGAGTTTTTGGGAAAATGAGTGCAAATGGCCTGAAAAGATAAAACAAAGCAGCTCTCAAATCCAATGTGAAAAGCAAATATGATGTCTTTCTTACTCTCAGCACTGGAATGAAATTGTTAATTTTTGAATAGCAGAGACAGAGCATTTTCAGGAACTCTATCTTCATGAGCCAGGAAGAAAAATGTTCACTTAAGACACTGTAAAAGCCTCTCTTCTGGGGCTTGCCAGTGGCGCAAGCAGTTAAGTGCACGTGCTCGGCTGCGGTGGCCTGAGGTCCACTGGTTCGGATCTTGGGCACGCACCAACGTACATCTTGGCTAGCCGTGCTGTGGCGGCATCCCATATAAAGTGGAGGAAGATGGGCACAGATGTTAGCCTAGGGCCAGTCTTCCTCAGGAAAAAAAAAATAGGAGGATTGGCAGATGTTAGCACAGGGTTGATCTTCGTCACAAAGAAAAATCCTCTCTTCTTTGGCGATTTTGAAAAACTTACTAATATACCAGAGTTTCAAACTTGTTAAAAATATATCCTTATCCTGATCTAACTGCTAAAATCAATCCTGAAATAAGTAACATGCAGAACAAAGCAACATCTAAAAATTAAACCTCTCTTTTTCCCAGTCCATTTAAAGCTTCATTTTGAAAATATCAGGAAATGTTACTTTAGAGCAGCAGGTGGATGGCGTGCACCAGGTCAGTGAGGGAGCAACAAACGGAGACCTGTGTGCAGACAAGTCAGCCGCTTGATAATGCATGCTGGGATCTGTAGTTCTGGTTCCTTCCAAATTTGCTCCGTTCAGTTTCCTTGAGTTTTCAGCAAAAGAGTTCTACATTGGTGTACTTAAGTGTGTACGTGCTGTCATTCTAGTGGAACTCAGGTAGAACTAACATGGAGTAAAAGGTAAAATAATGGAAAAGCCCCTCACAGCATAGGTAGGACTGGAAATCATTTTCTTGGCTTTGCCCCCTCTCAGTCCCTGGCATTTGTTTGTGTCTACTGCGTGCTGTTCTGGGGTGGTCAAGATTGAATGAGTCAGAGAGTGCATGTGGAAGATGGCAGAGCCTCAAATCAGAAGGAGTACAGCTCATTGAAGAGACTGGAGGCTTCCCGCCTGGCCCTTGACCAAGACTGTTGAGGGAGGGAAGTACAAGTTTTCTGTGTTTAAGGTATAGTTATGGTTCTTTTGTGACCCAGTCTATTCTAGCACTAATACATATTCAGTGGCAGAAAGCAACCATCCTGACTGCACTGAGGGGTGGCACCGGGGAACATGTTGAGCTTCAGTGGGAGTGTGGAGGCTTGAAAGGGAAGAACACGTTGGGTAAGAGGAAAAAGCCACATTTGGCTGAAGAGAACAGAGATAGAAGATGGAAAAGAAAGGGCTAGGTCATGGGAGCCCTCTATGCTAGGCGTAGTACCTGGGACTTGATCAGGCAGGTAACTGAGCAGAGGGAGTGTGTAGGTTGTTTGTTCATATGCTATTTAAGCGGGTTCACTCAAAACCCACCCCACTCATGCTCCCCTGCCTTTTTCATTATAAGGATGATAAAGAAATGACAAGTAATAGGCTATACTGGAGTATATGAGGAAGCCATTTGTTTGAAACTAATTTGGCCTGACCTTGTTTTTTCAAAAGGGCCTGAGGTGGCCTGTAGAGCATGCATTGTAATCTGCTTTAAGAATTTACTATGTCCCGAAGACAAGAATGATTCCCCTAAAGAAAAAGATGCAAGCTCTCCCACATCAACATTCCCTTCAGGATAAGCATCTCTCCCTAAACTAAGAATTAATTACTGAGCTGCTGTGCTCACCTGTGACCACTCACCTTGTGACCACCAACCTGCTGTGTTCACTGACCTGCTGTGCCAGCAAAGCAGTCTCATGAAGGTTGTAAAAGGGACATTCCTGTCATATGTGATGTATGCTCTTTGTTCCAACACGGTGTATAAGCACTCTGTACACCCTGGGCAACAGTCCTCAGATATGACTCATAATAAATTCACCCTAATTTTGATTTATAGACTGATGACGGATTATTTGTCTCCACAAGGGGTGGAGAATGAAACTTTCAACTTCCTAGCCTCCTTTGCTGCTGTTGGCCAATGAAACGTGGGTTGGGCTTTCTGAGGAGGGCTTCCCTTTTGGATAGAAAGGCCTTTGGCTTTTGCTCCTTCCATTTACTTGGGGCAGTGCCTGGAATGAGGATATGATGCCTTGGGACATAGCAGCCATTTTGTGACTTGGTGTCAGGTCAGAGGCACACATTAAGAACAGTAGGGAAGAAAAGGTACCCCGTTCCTTGAAGACAGGCTTAAGACAATAGCCCTAAACCAACCCCTCTGGACTTTTCACCTGAGAAAAATGAAGGGTGAAATGAAGGGAACCATAGCACCAAGGACTCAGCGTGGAAACCAGCAGCACAGTGTCTGTTACATCTGTGCTTAATAATGTGAATGATCATTAGAAATTCAATTACAGTGGGTGGCAAAAATTGCCCTGAAAGTGTTTTAAAGCCCTGACTTAGTTTCTGCTTGTGTCCACCTAAGGTCTGTGGTAAAGCTGTCACTCACTGGCCCACTGTAGCTCCTAATCTGGGGCCAGTGACGGTAATCAAACCCAGCTGTGCTCCTTGCTTTACAAACAACACCTTTTCTTTGACTTTTGAAGATTTTGGAATAGACTTTTTATGAATATGGCAGTTCCTTAATCAAGACTCACTCACGTACCTCTTTCTTGATGCAGCTGTCTTCAGCCTCCTTTTGTTCACAGATCTTTGACAATTATGCTTACTCTACGACAGCGGAAGTCACGTGGTATTGCAAAGATCGGCTCACCCCTCTGTACAGTCACCGGACTAGATTCGTTCAGAGCTAGGGACTGTATCATTTTTGCCCTTACATTCTGATCAGCTCATATTAAATGCACGAGTTATCTGTTTTTTCAGATCCTTTTAGTGTAGTCTGACCATATTACTGCTTTTTAACATTCTTGCAAGTTTCCATTGCTGATTTTCATCATTGTTCCTTCAAAATCATTCATCATATGATACTGAAACTCAGATCATGAGTTAAGCAACATTCTGAGGGAGACGTCAGCAAGATGGAGAAATACACAGTCCCAGCTCTCTTTTCCCCACAGACACAGACTTACCGGCAATATATGGACCAAAACACTTTGTGAGGACTTCAGAAGTCACTAAACAATTTGCAGTACCCTAGTCGAGGGCAAAGCTGAGAACACCCACCCTGAAGTGGGTCAGAAGAACCCTTTCATTTTACCCACGGCCACCTTTCCTTGAAGCGAGCACAGCGCAGACCTGCTCATGGTTTCTCACTCATGGGCAGTAGGGGAAAGAGGCGAGAGGAGAATTCATGCAAATTTCTGTCTTTTGGAGGGCTGCCCGAAGACTGGTTTGTGTCTCACCTGACCTGAGTGCTGATGGAACTAGCATGGTCTGGCACCAGAGGGCCTGCAGTGCCCCAGACAGAGGCTGGTGTGGCTCACCACCATCAGGAGAAGGTGCCCAACTCACAGTTTCATGCTCAGGAGGCAGGGAGGAATGTAGGCCATGTGTCTTGTGTGCCAGCTTTTTCGAGGGCTGCCATCGGGACTGGTTTCTATCTCACTTGATTTGGGTTGCTGCTGGGGAGCTGACATAATTTGGATGCCTGGGGGCCAATGAGAACAAAGGAGAGTGGGATGGCTTCCTTTTGCAGCACCAAAGAACCTGCAGTACTGCAGACAGACACCAGAGGGAGCAAGAGATTATGAGCGCCTGAAAGAGAAACTGGCCAACCTCTCCAATTGGCAAATTATGCACACAAGCCTAGAGAAGTCACATCCCGCCAAAAAGATTTCAGAGGACCTCACAATCTAGCACTGGGCTGATTGACGAAGGTCTTCCCCTGTATGAAGCAGCCCACAAAGACTGGAAGAGGTGGCTGCTTCTTCAAACGCATAAAACTCAGCAAAACGTCAAAAAGTACACAAAGAAACAGAGAAACATGGCCCAATCAAAGAAACAAATTAAATCTCCAGACATCAACTCTAAAGAAACAGTGAACTATGAATTACCTGACAAAGAATTCAAAATAATAGTTACAAAGAAACTCAAAGATCTACAAGAGAATGCTGATAGATAACTAAAGGAAATCAGGAAAAGAATTATGAACGGAATGAGAATATTAAGCAGATGGGAACTATAAAAAGGAACCCAACAAATTCTGGAGCTGAAGAATACAATAACTAAATTGAAAAATTCACGAGAGGGGTTCAGTAGCAGACTTTATCAAATAGAAGAAAGAATCAACAAAGTTGAAGACAGATCATTTGAAATTATGCAGACAGAGAGGCAAAAACCAAAAAGAATAAAGAGCAGTGAAGAGAGCCTAAGGTATTTACGAGACATTAGCAAATGGACCATATATGCATCATGGTACTTCCAGAAGGAAAGAGAAAGGGACAAAACGTTTCTATGAAGAAATAATGGCTGAAAACTTCCCAAATCTGTGGAAGGAAATGGACATCCAAATTCAAGAGTTAAGCAACATTCTACTAAACCTGATATATGAAGACTGATTATATTTTTAATGGCATTAAAGTAGTTATCACCCAGATGAACTTACCTACTACTTCACATTACTCTTCTTCAGTGGAGGAGCAGACATAGTAAAGAATCAGACCTTCAGCTGTGTCAGTGTTTTTTTTGGGTGCAAAGAACAAACAAGACTGCCGAGGGACATGCCTGCGGGAGAGGATTATAGGAAGGGAAAATTTCCCCTTCACCCTAGTGAACCCTATGACAGGATGTTAAGGTAAGGGAAATTTTCCAATCCATAGACTTGAAAGTCTTGCTAGATGCAATTCATAATCTCTTCCTTTGAATGAGTCTTCTTGCCAAAGAGCCAGGAATGCCTTGAAATCACTAACTCTTTTCTGAACCTTATGCAACTTGCTGTTTTATGTGGTTTTTCAAAGTCACGTGAAACAAAAGTAATATCGGATACTTTGTAAAACCATAGTTCTTAACCTCTTGTAGGGTAATAGACCCCTCGGAGAGTATGTTAAAAGAAAGAATGGACCCTACTATCCTAGAACAATGAATCCACACACAAAAGTGAACATAAAATTTCAGAGGTTTTACAGACCGTGTGAAGCTATGTGCATAAGATGCCTTATGTGTTTGTGGTGACCCCAGTGTTAGGAATATTACTTTGAAAGATATTGGTGCTGGCTGCTCATGTCTAAAATGAAAGGGTGGAATAAATGTTCGATGAGGTTCCTCCAGCTGTGAGTGAAGTGAAATAGAGCATAAAGTCAAGTAACAAGCCAACCAAGTGAGAGTGCTGGTACATGGTGTGGGGTGGGTGGGCAACAGAAAAGGGAGACAGATGTCTTGCAGTTGTTACAACAAAGGAAGATTAAGACTAGAAACTGGAGAGGTCCCAGCACCTGTGATCCTTTAACAACTTAAATCCAGAAGGCGTGTATATTTTCACAGCAAAATTCAGTCAACAAATGAGAGAGGAGAGCCAAATACAGCCTGAGTACCCCACTGAGAAATATTAACTAACCTTATGTGTAGTTGTTACTGGAGCTACTAATTAAACATTTACTGAATGTGTAAAGTATTAAAAAAAGAGTGTATAATTTTGTTAATTAAATGATGCTATATATTAATTGATGTATTATCTAAGTCACGTGTGGATAACTTTACATTAATGAAATATACACACAGAGACTGGAAATTTCCTTCAATGACTTTATTATTTACAATAATATATAAAGAAATAAAACAATCCAGCTTCTAAAGTATTACCACATTCAGGAAGAAGGTATTGCTGTCACTTTTCTAAATTACTGGAATGCCTTAATTTCCTATTCCTTCATCTTCTAACTCTAGTAGCAAAGTGACAACTGAATTGAAATTAAGTTAGAGGCTGACATCGCTACCAATGACAGACAAATAAAGTAACAGATACAGTCATTTCCAAACAAGGGACACCAGTCCCCAGGAAAGTGATGGGAGAGGGGTCTACTGAGTCTGGCATGTAGGCACAGCTCTTCCTGACGACGTGTGACAGGGGACCCGATGAGGATCCACTTGCTCAACTCCAGGTTTTTGTTCTTCTGAGAAAAAAATAAAAAACAAAAGTCATCTCCTAAAAAATACACAAAAAGCAAGGACGACTGGCGGTGGACAGGATGTTAAAACCGTAGAGACGTGAAGAGTGAAAAATGTCAATGTGGTCATTAACTTCCTCAGGTTTGGTCATTAAAAATGTATATTTCACTTCAGCAGAGTTGGAGAAGTTTATTCCCCATTTTCTGACAAAATGAATTGTTAAGAAAACCCTGTTGCACATAAAACCGAGAAGTAATAAAGTCTTATTCAGAATGCATCAACTGAAGATTCAAAGTGAATCAAACATTAATTAATTGAGTTTGATTTTCTTTTGACCTATTTTTAGGAAAAAAAAACCGTTATGCTAAACAAATAGTGTGTATTTTAGAGAATATTTATCATCTTCAGAAAAATTCCCTTGAGCCTTTAAAAAGCACTACAGCTACATCTATTTCTTTATAAACAATATTTATTTTCAAATAATTATATTCATAAAAGTGAATCTAGCGTAACCGCTCTTATCAAGTATTTTAAGTTGTTGAGATAATTCAGAATACCTTTTATAATTAAAATTAAGAACTGACATTAAAATATTTTAGACTGATATATTAGAGACTATGTCCTTGAATTCTGAGTTGGTCAGTTTTTGATTTATATAATCCTCTAGACTACTCCTTTACTTATTTCACTTAAAAACAGTTACAGAGAGATCCAAATATTGACAAAAGGAATTAAACATTTGAATTTGTGGGGTCTCTCCTGTGACAGCAGCAGTGAGAGCTGTCCCTCACTGTCAACGTCCACAGCATTGGAGTCTGTCCCCATGATGGCAGCAGGGAGAGCTGTCCCTCACTGTACCCTCCACGGCAGTGGGATCTGTCCCAGTGATGGCAGCAGGGAGAGCTGTCCCTCTCTGTCACCCACCACGGCAGTGGGGTGTCACCTGTGATGACAGCAGGGAGAGCTGTCCCTCACTGTCCACCTCCACAGCAGTGGTTTCTGTCCCCGTGATGACAGCAGGGAGAGCTGTCCCTCTCTGTCACTCTCCACAGCAGTGGGGACACCTGGAGGGCTTCTTCCATGACACAGTTTGTGTGGGGTCCACCGCCAGTCATTCAGTGTACTGTCACTACTCAACACATATTCGTTAACTAAATAAACCTTAGAATGATAAAGCATACATTATTAAGTATTTTATACTATGTCTGTAAAAGAACTGTTTTGTAAAATTTAGGTAAAATTGCAGAAAACTGTGAGGTGTTTATAAAGTGGAATAATCCACTGGGTCATGGACTATTTACACAGGAATGGTAAAATGTGTGGGGAAGATTCTCAATGTCCATTTCTTTTGAATTATTTTGAATTCAGGTACAATATATACCTGAAAGTCACTTAAAAATCAAAAGTAATGTTCCTGATGATTCTGTAAGAACGAAAGTTTCATTTTTATCCCTTGAAGTGTTCCAGGTAGGAGCTGCGACTGTCCTGCGATAGACACTAGGGCCGTTCACACTAAATACATACTAGACGACATCTTTAACACTATCTCTATTTTTTTTTTAAATGAGTGGACAATAACATACACAGATATCATCTTACGTTTGACGACAGCTAGCATGTTCAGCGTGCTTTCACACACGACTCTGAGTCTGACCCTTACAAGTCTATGGATAATCTAGACGGTCAGCTGTCATCCTCACGAGCGCACAGGCCGTCGTGTGAGGGTCCTCAGCCTGGAGACTCATTTCTGACTTTAGCTCAGTGCTGGTCCCACTACACAAAGCTGCCCCAATGGCTGGTCAGGATTCTCTTTCTTCAAATGCAACACAGGAGGTAGAAATATGGGAAAAGGTGTAGTTTGAGGAATGGATATGCAGAAATTGGATCATTGGATTTGAAAACAGTGCCTAAGATAAACTTCAGTTTGCCAGTGAGCATCAATGCTGTATTTTCAGTATTAAGAACAAGTAGGATAACATTAACTTATTTTTACTGTGTACTGATTATATTTTTATGGTGCACATGATTAAAATCTATTAAGACATGCTTGTATTTTTATTGGGAAGGGATCTTCTACCCTGATAGTTAAGTCATTCTTTTGTAGTACTGAAGGTATCTTCACCAATATGTAAAGATGTGACAATGCAAGGGTAAAATTCATATTTTTCCAGAAGCTATAATGGATAAATAGTTGAGAATACAGCAAACTAAGGAGATGTCACAGGATATATATGATCCCAATGAGTTCCCTTCAAAGATAATTCTTTCTAAATTAGTGATTAACTTAGGTTTATTCTTGACTGTCTCATATATAATAGTAGTCTTCAAATGTGTAAGTATGCTGAGAAGTGAGATGGAAAGCATCAGGAAGTATCAGCATTTTCTACTTACTTGAAGTTTCTTGGGCCTGTTGATTTCCTCTAAGATTACATCTCAGTCACCTCCTTGCATCTTTTGATCCTCGACAGCAGCTTCTGTAGGAGTAATTCTATTAAGAACAACAGAAATATGTAAAATGCCAGCAACTAATTTTAATGGAAGAATAAACAGAACCGCTGTCAAGAATTTCCTGATAAGATACATCACATTGACATAGTATACTTAAGCAGCAGCAGATAAGTCCCCAAGATACCCTCCTGATATCACACACTTGAAAGCTATAAATAACACCATCAAATTGGAAATGTTCTGTTTGGTTGCAGGGGATATTTTTTTTATCATTTAGATACCAATTCTTTTTAAATTTCTGAAACCCCAATAGCTATTAATTGGATATTGAGCAAAATTACATTTGGGGGCACCATAAAACAAATAATTGGGTCGTTACCATGAAGCACTAGAAACATCTTTAAGCTACAGAAATTACCAGAGCACAAAGGCAAAAAGCAGCTTCCTGTCTACATGGTCAGGCAAGCAAACCCATGCTGCAGCTCTGATCTGAGATGACACAGTCAGAGGCCAAATTCTGCTTGTTGGGCCCAGTAGAGAAAGACATTTTGTGAACTGTTTGAGCATGAATTGGCAATGCTAATTTATGAGACTTTCTGCCTTTCTTAGAGACTGAAACTATCTGCTGATTCTATCCTGTAAGTCAAAATGCTTTTTATAATGATGAATTTAATAGGTATAAGCTCCATGAAAGCCAACAGTCCTATCGACTCAGATGATGAGTCTGGTGAGGACGCATGAAGAATGCATGAAGATTCAGAGTGCTACTTTTTGGGCAAAATTAGATATCGTCACTTAATATTCATTCATTAAACACTTAGAGGAAGAACAAAAAGTGTTAGGAGTCAGAGGGTATCTTAAGAAATGCTCTAATACAAACCTATCCTTTTATTGATTATGAATGTGAGGACCGGAGACATTAATAATTGGCAACATTATATTTCTAATTCAGATTCCCTGACTCTCTGTTTAATTTCCTTTTCATTATGCTACACCACAAAGGACCTTAGGAACACTGTTATATGTGATACTATATGTAAATAAATCAATAAAAAGAGGATATGCTCTTGGACACTGAGTACTACAATTTAAAAGGAAATACAAAGGCCGAACGGGTGGTGTAGTGGTTAAGCTCACATGCTCTGTTACGGCGGCCCAGGCTTCCCAGGTTCAGAAAGTGGGCGCAGACCTACACAACACTCATCAAGCCGTGCTCTGGTAGTGTACCATATAAAGTAGAGGAGGATGGGCACAGATGTTAGCCAAGGGCCGATCTTCCTCAGCAAAATGAGGAGGATTGGCAACAGATGTTAGCTCAGGGCTAATCTTCCTCATCAAAACAAAACAAAATTAAAAAAATAAAAGGAAATACAACCTTTACACAAAAACATAACAGGAATTAAAAAATAAAATTAAGAGAACCAACAAAAAGCTTTGTCAAACAACTAGAGACATGCACACGTTCTGAATACTCACCTTCAAATATAAGGCCATATATTTTTTATTTTTTTGGAGAGGAGGACCAGCCCTGAGCTAACATCCAATGCCAATCCTCCTCTTTTTTGCTGAGGAACACTGGCCCTGGGCTAACATCCGTGCCCATCTTCCTCTACTTTATATGGGATGCTGCCACAGCATCGTTTTAACAAGCAGTGTGTGGGTGCGCGCCCGGGATCCGAACCGGGGTACCCATGGCTGTCATAGTGGAGCTTGCACACTTAACTGCTTGTGCCACCGGGCTGGCCCCCATAAGGCCATTTTTAAGCTGGTTATATATTACTGAGCAAGAAGCATCCAAAGACATAGTATGTTAGTCATTGATCAGAATTGTGCTTGTTTTTAAAATCTTTGTATGCGTAAAGAGAATTTAATAAATTTGAAATCTGTAGATGTTTGTGTTTATTTTACAAAAAGCAATAATAATATCTTAATATATTTTAAAAAGTTAACTAATGCAAAGAAATTTAGACAGTTTAGAAGGGAAATTTAAGCTATTGAAGTCATAGTCAATTGAGACAAAGACATACTCCTTCTCCAACTTCTTGGCATTTCTCTTCTTCTCTAGGTCTACTTTCACCAGCTTGCTGCAGATATTCTACTTCTTTAGAGAGCTTAGCTGTTAAAGCAACATTTTCCTAAATTTTTTAAAGAAAGGACAAATAAAGTAATTTTAGAGAAGTTTCAAAGTCTTGTTGACTACCTTGATCTGGTAAGAACATTTTACAACAGCAAACTACAAATATACAAAAACAGGAAAGGCACAATTCTTAACCCTAAAATGAATAGCAAATAGATATTTGATGTGACGTATATTTGAAGCTATTGGATGGTAATGTGTAATTAGAAAACCTATAACTCATTTCTTAAAACTAATATTTTCCCAATTGATAAACAATATACCTAAACAAAATGAAACATAAAGGTTGAAAAGAACAAAATGGGTAGACAAAGGGAAATGAGGAAAATGAGAAGAGATGAACAACAATATAAATATCAAAGTAGAACTGAATTCAAGGCACAAATTATTATATAACATTATTGGAGATATTCCATACTCAAGGACAGTTCTATCTAGTTGTATAAATGTATCTACTTCCTACTCAGAGAAAAAAAATTATTCATATATCATACAAACATATATATAAATCTTTTTAATAAATATATTTCATTTCTTAGAGCAATTGTAGGTTTACAGAAAATTTGAGCAGAGTACACAGAGTCCCCATATACCCTTGTTCTCCTCCTAGATTCTCCTTTTACTATTATTTTATAATTTATTTATTGTGGTCACTTTGGCTTATAACATTATAAAAATTTAGGGTGTACATCATATTTCAATTTCTGTGTACACTACATCCTGTTCACCACCCAAAGACTTATTACAATCCATCACCACACACATGTAACTAATCACCTCTTTCACACTCCTTCCTCCACTCTTCCCCTCTGGTAACCACCAATCCAATCTCTCCCTATGTGTTTCTTTGTTGTGGTTTTTATCTTCTATTTATGAGTGGGATCATACGGTATTTGACTCTCTCCCTCTTAATTATTTCGCTTAGCATAGTACCATTAAGGTCCATCCATGGTGTCACAAATGGGCAGATTTCATCCATTTTTATGGCTGAGTAGTATTCCTTTGTGTATATATACCACATCTTCTCTATCCATTCTTCCCTTGACGGACACTTAGGTTCCTTCCAAGTCTTGGCTACTGTGAATAATGCTGCAATGAACATAGAGCTGCATATATCTTTTCAAATTAGTGTTTTCACATTCTCTGGATAAATACACAGCAGTGGAATAGCTGGATCATATGGCAGTTCTATTCTTAACTCTTTGAGAATCTCCATACTGTTTTCTACTGTGGCTGCACCAGTTTGCACTCCCACCAGCAGTGTATGAGAGGTCCCTCCTCTCCAACATTTATCGTTTCCTGTCCTGTTAATTATAGCCATTCTGACGGCGTGAGGTGATATCTCTTTGTAGTTTTGATTTGAATTTCGCTGATAATTAGTGATGTTGAACATCTTTTCATGTGCCTGTTGACCATCTGTATATCTTCTTTAGAGAAATGTCTGTTCAGATGTTACCCCCGTTTTTTGAGTTGTTAGTTTTTGTTGTTGTTGAGATGTATGAGTTCTTTATATATTTAGGATATTAATCCCTTATTAGATACACGGCTTGCAAATATCTTCTTCCAATTGTTAGGTCCTCTTTTTGTTTTGTTGATGGTTTCCTTTGCTACACAGAAGATTTTTAGTTTGATGTAGGCCCCTCTTTTTTTCTATTGTTTCCCTTGCTGGGTCAGACATGGTAATTGAAAATGTGCTGCTAAGACCAATGTCAAAGCATATACTGCCTAGGTTTTCTTCGAGAAGTTTCATGGTTTCAGGTCTTTAATCCATTTTTGAGTTAATTTCTGTGTGTGATGTAAAAAAATGGTTTACTTTCATTCTTTTGCATGTGACTGTCCAGTTTTACCAACAGCATTTATTGAAGAGACTTTCCCTTCTCCATTCTATGTTCTTGGCGCTCTTGTAGAAAATTAGCTGTCCATAGCTATCTGGGTTTACTTCTGGGCTCTCGATTCTGTTCTGTTGATCTCTGTGTCTGTTTTTGCTCACTACTCTCTACATCTCTCACTGAGATGCACCCAGCTCATATCAGGTGTTTCTCTTTTCGCCAAAGGAATGTGCATCTTTCTGGTGATTTTAGGTTGCTTTCCAAAACAGGTGAATTTGTGTGTGGGCCCTATAAGAGCAGACTTTTCTTTCCCCTTATGTCCAATAGCTTCTCCAGAGGTATTCCCCTTTGTTGTTAGTAGCCAGCAAAGCCAAGTATTATGACACTTATCTCAGTTGTGCTGAGTTCAAAAGCTGTTTCTTTCAGTAACACTCCCCCACTCAGATACTCCACTCTTTCAGGGAACGCTTTGTACCTTAGAATTGCTCCCAGCTGTGAAGTGTCACAGCTGGGAGGTGGTTTTTTCCTCTCCCATAAGGAATTTCTGCCTCTCCTACCTCAGTCAGCATCATCCCTTTTTCTGGGGGTTGTTTTATTTATTTATTTATTTATTTTTTGAGGAAGATTGGCCCTGTACTAACATCTTTTGCCAATCTTCCTTTTTTTTGTTGTTTTTTCTTCCCAAAGCACCAGTACATAGTTGTTTATCATAGTTGTACAGTTGCAGCTCTTCTATATGGGACACTGCCTCAGCATGGCTTGATGAACGGTGAGTAGGTCCGCACCCAGGATCTGAACCAGCGAACCCCAGCCGCTGAAGTGGAACATGTGCACTTAACCGCTCTGCCACCAGGCCGGCCCCTGGAGATACTTTATATCCCATTTTCAGTTCTCTCTTAGGGGTAATTGTTCCAAGAGTAGTTGTAAATTCAGTGTGTCCATGGGAGGAGGTGAGTTCAGAGTCTGCCTATGCCACCATCTTGACATTATCTTTCTCTCTGATCATTAACATCTTGTATTAGTGTGGTATATTTGTTACAAATGATGAGCCATTATAGATACATTATTATTAACTAAAGTTCACAGTTCACGTTAGAGTTTATTCTTTGTATTATACACTCTATCGGTTTTGACAAACGTATAATGACATGTGTTCATCATTTCTGCATCATACAGATTAGTTTCACTGCCCTAAAAATCTCCTGTGCTCCACCTATCAACCCCTCCCTGCCTCCACCTGAACCCTTGGCAATCATCAATCTTCTTACTCTTTGCCTAGTTTTGCCTTTTCCAGAATGTCATACACTCTGGAGTGGGCTTTTTAAAATTAGCAATATGCATTTTAAGTTCCTCCATGTCTTTTTGTGGCTTGATAGTGCATTTCTTATTATTGATGAATAAATCATTCATTTCTTTTATCGTTGTTACCACAGCCATACAATGGATTACTATTAGATATTGAATAAAAAATAAACCCATCTAAATAGGAACCCCTGGAGCTCCTTATTCCTCTAGGCTTTCCCACCAGTCCCCATAAAAACATTTGCACACACACACAATGGCTAGCAAAGACTAAAAAGGTGCAAGCTTCCAAAAATGAGATGCTCAACTTAAGGAGGTCAATGAGCGGGTCAGATGAGCCCATTCGTGGAGGAGCCCTCCATTTACTCAGTCACAGCACCACTAAAAGACTCTGGCTTTCTGGACCAGATGCTGACATCAGGGACTCCCTGAGTACATCACTGGCTGGAGCGGTGTCAATTTTGTAAGAAACTGTCCAACTGTCTTCCAAAGTGGCTGTACCATTTGCATTCCCACCAGCAATGCGTGAAAGTTCCTGGCTCCACTCCTCGCCAGCATTCAGTGTTGTCAGTGTTTTGGATTTTGGCAATTATGATATTTTGAGATACTGTGGGTGTGTAGTGGTGTCTCATTGTTTTTTGATTGGCACTTTTCTAGTGACATATGAGGTGGAGCATCTTTTCATATGCTTATTTGCCATCTGTATATCTTCTTCTGTGAGGTGTATGTTCAGATCTGTTGTCTACTTTTTACTCAGGTTGTTTGCTTTCTTATTATTGAATTTTAAGTGTTCTTTGTATATTTTAGATAACAGTCCTTTATTAGATATACATTTTGCAAAAATTTTCTTCCAGTCCATGGCTTGTCTTTCACAGAGCAAATGTTTTTAATTTAAATGAAGTCCAATTTATCAATGTTTTTCTTTCATAGACCATGCTTTTGGTGTTGTATATAAGTCAATGCCTAAAGATCACGTAGATTTTCTCCTATCTTATCTTCTAGCTGTTTTCTAGTTTTGTGCTTTATATTTAGGTTTATGATCAATTAAGTAACTTTTTGTGAAAGGTGTCCAGTTGTTGAGCACCATTAATTGATAAGACTATCCTTTTCCATGGAATTGCCTTTGCTCTTTTGTCAAAGATCAATTGACTATATTTTTGTGTATCTATTTCTGGGCTCTCTATTATCTGCCATTGATCAATTTGTATACATTTTGTTTTAAAAGTTCAAGGAACTCTAAAAACATTTATTAATTTTGATGCCAAACAAAAATTTCAATATATTCTAAAAATGCAGAAATCACAGTAATTTTTTGCTACAATATAATGAAATGAATTAGTATATATAACAGTTTGAAAATAATTCTTGGGTAAAAGAAATCAAAATCGGAAATGCTGACTTAGAAATGAAAGACAATGAGAATTCCATATTTCAAACATATGGCATGGGACCAAAGGTGCACTCAGGAAATACTGACAGCCTGAAACAGTTTACTAATAACCTGAAAACATACGTTCTTAGCTGACATCATCTATTTATCATATTTTAGATGGATTGTGTTTCCTTGGTCTACTAGCAAAAGAATTCCTTTGAGAGTCTGATTTGAATTACATTAACTTTAGAAATTAATTTGGGAAAAACTGATGGTTGTACAGTATTTAGGCTACAATCTAGGAAATGACATCTTTCTTATTTTAAACTACATGCTCTCCTATATTTCCTTTTAGTGTTTTGTTGTTTTTTTCATATATGTTGCGAAATTTTTTGTTAAGGTTAGTCACTCGAGCATTTTATTTTAGATTTTATTCCCGTTATAAATAAGATCTTTTTCTCCTATAGTGCAGGATGTCCCTAAAGTTCTAGCACAGGTTAAATTGTTAACAAATTCACTGCTACTTTATCTAAATAATTTGTAAAGCTACAACAGAGGAAACATATTAAGATTTAAACAAAACTGTTAATGATTCATTTGTTCATATTACTTTCTTCTATATTCACGTAATAAACCCTATATTATATTGGACAGCTATATCCAGGCAAATTAAAATAATGGTGAATAGGGTAAAAGTTAATATATTTACATTTTATTATGCCAAGTCTTGAGTTAAATACACTTTGTTGCATTTTATAGAATATTTATAAAATATACAGAAACAAATTCTTAAATAGTCAAGCTGTATAAAGATTTTATGGATACCCTGTGATTTGCTTTCTTTCCCCATGGGCGCTGTACAATGGCAAACCCTATTATAGTATCTCAGTGTATGCAGGAAAGATAGTTACCTCTCTGTAGATACCTGTCTCAATCTATACTGAGCATGGAGAAATTTGTGGCTCACTCCCTCTTTCTTGAAACACTACCTCCACTTATATCAAGGACCTGGACCCACTCTCTCTTGCCCACCCCCCTTTCTCTTTCAGTCACTGGCTGCTCCATTTCAGTGTCTTTTGTTTACCACACATCTCTTCTCCATGATGCAGTCTTCATCCAGTCTCATGATTTTTATATGCTGATGATTCCCCAAATTTATACCTCAAGTCTAGATCTCGTTCAGACTCATACATCCAGTTGCCTAAGTCACATCTCAACCTGGGTGTCCCCAGTAGGCATTTCAAATTCAACATGTCCAAAACTGAACTCTGATTCTGCTTCCCTGGTTTCAGACTTGCCCTTCTGGCAGTCTTTCCCATTTCCATAAATGGCAAGTCTATCCTTGCGGCTGCTCAGGCCAAAAACGTTGGAATCATCTCTGACTCCAGGAAATATGAGAGGTACGTTTTGCTTTCTGTTTGATAAATGAAATCTAAATATTCCCCAAAAAACAAAAGAAAAAGAGGGGCCTGCCTGGTCTCTTAGTGGTTAAGTTCATGGACTCTACTTTGGTGGCCCGAGGTTTGCAGGTTTGGATCCTGGGCATGGACCTACACACTGCTTATCAAACCATGCTGTGGTGGCATCCCACATACAAAATAGAGGAAGATGGGCACAGATGTTAGCCCAGAGCCAATCTTCCTCAGCAAAAAGAGAAGGATGGGTAACAGATGTTAGCTCAGGGTTACTCTTCCTCACCAAAAAAATAAAAAAAGAAATATGAGAGGAAGAGATGTGTGCTACTTCTGGGCCAAAGACTTTAAGAGTAGAGATTTGGAGACAATTTTCAGCTTCTCCATCTTGTCTCTTTTCTGTGAGCCTGATCATGGACAGCACACAACTTGGCTTTAACCATGCAGATGAAAATAGCACCGAGGGAGTGGTGGAGAAACAAGATGGGAGAATGTGACGCTCTGAATGATTAGGTGGAATGGAGACACTCGCCAACCTGGAACTCACACTTTTATGTGTGAAATAAGCTATTTTGTTTGAGCCTTTGCATTTTTGCTTGCCTTTGTTGTAGTAGCTGGCACATCACTAACAAACACACTCTCCTGGATACTATTTTCAAAGGGCAGCCCTTAAAAAATTAAGTCAGACCTTATCCTTTTGCTAAAACCCTCTGATGACTTCCCATCTCACCCAGAATAAAACCCAAAGTACTTACAACAGTTTCTAAGACCCTTTATGATTTGGCTCTCTGCTACTTCTATTTCCCCCTCTATCACTTGCCAACTCTGCTCAGGAAATGCTGGATTTCTGGCTGTCTCCTTGAACATGTCTCAACTACTTGCATGTCAGGGCCTTTGTATTTGCTACTTCCTTTGTCTAGGAGGCCCTTCTCTCCCAGACAGCTCACCCTGTCACCTCATCATCCTAATAGTGTGGCTCTCCTCATCTCCCCTTGCAAAATCACATTCCTACTCTCACACACCCCCTCTCACCCAGCACCTCTATAACCCTATGTGGCTTAATGATTTTACATTGCACTTTTTCCACCATTTGACCCGCATATATACTTGTTTATTTTCTGACTTCCTGAATCAGAATATAAGCCTCTTGAAGGAGGCTTTATTTTTCTCCATTACTGTTCACATGTCATCTAGAACAATGACTAACACATAGCA
The DNA here is from genome assembly GCF_020826845.1 of Diceros bicornis minor. Classification (NCBI taxonomy): domain Eukaryota; kingdom Metazoa; phylum Chordata; class Mammalia; order Perissodactyla; family Rhinocerotidae; genus Diceros; species Diceros bicornis. The sequence continues at coordinate 322,792 of NW_026691144.1, read as the reverse complement.
AGTACTCAACAAATGTGTGCTTAATAAATAAAAATGTGATAATTTAACTATCTGAAATATTAATTACTCTTAAAGATGCTAAAGCTTTACAATTGATTTTCTTGGTTTTTGGTTCTAACTGCAACTGTCTAAAAACAAAATTAAGATTATTTTCTCTTGCCTCTCTGTTTCATGTCTCATTGAATGGACCACAATTTTCAGAACAATGTTAAATAAAGAAAAGAGCAGACATTCTTGACTTGTTCCGAATTTTGGAATGAAAAGACCACTGAAGCAGGAACAGTGAACTGAAATGTCTATTAAGTTTTGATCCAAGTAACAGAGGAGTGGGAAGTGGCTGGGGCTAAAATGAGAGGGAGGAAGGATGTGATGAAGAAGGGTGTGACTGGTGTAATGGCACACAAGCTGAAAAACATTTAAACTACGTTCTCTCTAGAGAAAAAAGGTCAGATTCAGCCCATAGGCTACCAGGGGATTAAGTAGGGAAAAAAAAGAATTGTAAAATGTACTTATCTAACAGAGTGTGAAATATTTAGATAAGAAGCATTTTCTTTGAAAAATAAAAATATATATTTTTAAATGTAAAGAATATTTAGGTTTTTTAAAAATAACTTTTTTAGGAAGATAAAAGTAATCATTATGTTGCATGAAAAGATACTCCTGCATTTAATTTTCAAGTTATCACTTGCTTTTTTGAAGCTTGCTTATAGAACTTCAGACGTAAAAGATCAGAGTCCCATACTATCTGCCAAGCTCAACAATAAAAGAAAGAATCTCTTTCATCTATAAAATGAATTTGTTCTTACTTCAAGGTTTTGGACAATTGCTTTTGCTTTTATCAGGTACTTATTTGTATCATCAACTTTCAAAAGCATTTTATCTATGGCATCATTAGTCATCTCTTGTTCTCTCTGCATCTCTATAATCTTCTCTTTTTTGTCCTTGGCACTTTTTCTTGCTTCATGGAGTGCAGTTTCTAGCTCTTGAATTTTCTATTAAAAAAACACACATATATAAGGTCTGCCTTTGAGACAGAATCACAGTATACAAGTTTAAGACAAAGGTGATCATATACGGGTATTAAGTTTTCAGATTGCATTAACAAAGCATAGAAGAGAAGCCGAATGACACTCAATTTACATAGTTATTCTTTTTTTCATTTAGAAGCTGATGATTTTTGGACTAAAAAATGGCTCGGTTTTACATAAGCATTAGTGTTTATTTTATTTACTAGTTACCATGGTGCTAAGCATATTAAATAGGCACTTACATTTTAAATTAACATTAGTCACACAAAGTACACTTGTTAATTGACTCTTTAGAGTAATACATGTAACGTATCTTTCTCTTTCTTTTTATTACCTAGTTTTTACATTGAAAAATACAAGTATGTGGAAAAATTCAAAGGGACATAAGGAAGAGTAAGTTTCCCCACCTCAGAACCCACACTAACTCTCAAGCGATGACTACTCAACTCTTTGAAGAGTATCCTTCTGCAAATTTAAGTATCTAAGAACATGTGAAAATACAGTTTATAAAAACAGTAAGTCATACACACAATAGTGTGTAAGAAGAAAGTACACACACAATAGAGCATAAGGAGAAAGTGCCAAAACAGGACTGTATTTTAACATCAAGAAGAGAGAAATCATGACTACAGAAGAAGTACTCAACTTTAACGTAGACAAAGAAGACGTCTAAATTGTTAATGATTTTGTTTACCTTGGTTCAGTCATCAATTTAAATGGAGACTGTAGTCCAGACACCAAGAGAAGACTGAGACTCAGAAGGGCAGCAATGAAAGAATTAGGAGAGATCGAGTGTAAGGAAGGGAAATTAGACACTAAGGTCAAGATTATCCACACTCTCATACTACCAATTACTATGTATTGGTGTGAAAGCTGGAGTGTGAAGAAGGCTCACGGGAAAAAAACTGGATTCATTTGAAATATGGTGTTGGAGGAGAGCTCTACGGATACCCTGGACTGCCGGAAAGATGAACAAGTGGGTCCTAGAGCAAATTAAGCCTGAACTATCGCTGGAGGAAAAAGATGAAACTGAGGCTGCCCTCCTTTGGGCACATCATGAGAAGGCAGGAATCTTTGGAAAAGACAATAACACTGGGAAAAGCAGAAGGCAGCAGGAAAAGAGGAAGACCAAATATGAGGTGGATTGACTCCATAAAGAAGCCATAGGCATGAGTCTATAGGAGCTGAGCAGGGCTGTTGAAGAGGATATTGCGGACATTACTCATTTATAGGGTCGCCAGGAGTCAGAGCTGACTTGATGGTCCATAACAACAAATATATAGTTCTGTTTTTTGTGTTGTTGTTTATTTATTTATTTATTTATTTTGCTGAGGAAGATTAGCCCTGAGATAACATCTGTGCCAATCTTCGTCCATTTTATATGAGTGATGTAGGTCTACACCCTGGATCCAAACCACAAACCTGGGCCACCAGAGCGGAGTCACCTGAATTTAACCACGTGGCCATCGGGCCCCTGCTTTTAATTTTTTTTTTTTAACTTGAAAATGCATTTTCCAGATCTTGTTCAATATCAACCCATAGATGTCTCATAATTTTGTTTTCATGGATACATACATCCTGTTTCATGGAGGTATTATAAACTAATTAACCTGTCACCTACCAATGAACATTTAAGTTATTTCCAGTTTTTTATACGTACACAAATACCTTATTTTAAACACCTGAATTTGTTCATATGTATAAGAGTATTCACATACACACACATGCAGGTTTTCCTGGAAAATGTCTGTTTCTTTTGGTCCACCCAGAACTTATTTGTGTTTAATGAATGAAGTAGGAGTCCAGACTTACGTTTTCAAGAAGGCTAGCTGGTTGTTCTGATGCAAACACTAAGTAAACCATCGTTTCCCTACTGAGTTGACTGCTACCACTGTCATACACTAAGTTCTCATACTCATTTGAGTGTACTCCTGAACACTCTACTCTGTTCCACTCCTCTATTTCTACATCACCACCAAACTACTCTATGCTACACTAATTTGGCATAATTATCAAACTAATAGCATATGATTTACTCTCTGATGGGGTATTCTTATTTCTTCAAGGCTTTCATGAAGTTTCTTACTCAAGTGTAAGTTATCCATTTCCACACTACGCATAGAGAAATTTTGGCCTCAAATTACTTCTTGAATCGTTCCATTTCATTCACTTTTTAAATGAGATTTATTGACATATTGCATTTTAAGAAGTTGAAGTTCTTTTTTCTGAAGTTCTTGGATCTTGAGATAAGTATAAAAAAAGTTAGAATGCAAACAGAATTCCTTCAAGGAAGGAAAACAGTGTCTATTTGTTACATACGCGCACATACCTATGTCTACATATCAACTTCTATCTGCTTTCTCATTTGACAAATAATTTCATACAAAATTTCTCCCGAAAGAACAAAACACATACCTTTTTCTGTAATTCATCTTTTGATTTATTTAAATCATGTTGAGTACTTGAAATTTGACTTGGGTTTTCTGAAACTCTTTCTCTCAACTTATCAATAGTTTCTTGGTGTTCTTTCAAATGCATACGAGCAATTTTTAGTTCTTGTTGTGTTTCTAGATCCTTTATTATTAGCAGAAATTGAGAAACATGATAATATAAAGACACATTACCTTTTCTTAATGATGAACTAGGTAAACAGTCTTAAGAAATACATGTTCATAGTTAAAAACCACCACCACACCACCCCAAATCAGAACAGTACAGAAGGATATCAAGTAAAACTTCCTGTCTCTCCCCTCGCCCATCCCAGTCCTGCTTCCTGTTGAACTGGGCCTCTTGCTCTTCTCCTTTCAGACCACTTGCACAGCTTTCTGGATCAATGTCACATAAAAAGTGCCCCATTCTTATGCTTAGCATTCCATTATACAGACAAACCCCACTTAGCCAGTGCCTTATGGCAGACACTTGGATTGCTTCTAGAGTCTGTTCACCATAAACAGTATTGCAGAGAATGCTGCTGTATTTCTGCCCAAATGTGTGAATATATTGGTAGGATAAGTTGCTAAAGTGTAAGTGCCTTAACAAATGTATATGCTGAAACATTTTTAATAAGATATTGTCAAACTGTCTCCCTAAAAGGTTATAACTTACATTTTCACCAACAGTACCATTGATTTAAAAGAGAAGGAGGCTTCTTGTATTTAAAACATGTTCACTGGATAGGAAGAAAGAGCATAACTCACTCTAACTATGGTTTCTTGTAGGTTTGCCTTGAGTTGGTCTCTCTCCAGTTTGAGATTCTCTTCTACTACTCTTAGACTATCTCTTTCTTTCATTACAGATTTCATTTCTTCAAGGTTTTCATGAAGTTTCTGAGCCAGCTCTGAGTTCTCCATTTCCATTTTATCCAGAGTTAAACTTTGGGTCTTGAATTGTTTCTTCAATTTCTCTATTTCAGACATTTTTTTCTGCGTCTCACTGACATCTTCTTTTAACTTAAAAAGTTGATGTTCATTTGTCTTAAGTTCTTGGATCTTAAGATCATCATAAAATAACATGTTAGGATACAGATGGTTTTTAAGGGAAGTATCAAGAATAGTTTCTAAATTGATTAAAACAATAGGCTTCCATGTGACTCAATATTCTGCATAATTCCAACAGAATTTACTTTCTTTTGAGGTATAATATACATAAGCACACTAATCTCAAGTGTATAGCTCAATTATTCCTGACATACGTATACGTCTATGTAATTACAGCCCAGATTAAAATACAGAATATTTCTAGCACCCCATGAGGTTCCTGGGTGCCCCCTTACTCCAGCCAACCACTATTCTGACCTTGATCATCCTAGATGAGTTTGCCTGTTTTTGAACTTACAAATCACAATGTATGTATCCGTTCTCCTGTTGATAGGCATTTGAGTTGTTTTCAGTTTTTCACTATTATGATTAGAGCTGATATGAACATCCTTGTACATATCTTTATGTGGAAGTATGCATTCTTTTCTCTTAGGTACATACTCGTATATGCTGGGCCACAGGCTGGTATACGTTCAGTGTGAGTAAATACGGCCAAGCTGTTTTCCAATGTGGCTAAACTGTTTTACATCCCCAAAGGATTTTAGGCACAAATAAGTCAGATATCCAATCAAATAAGCCTCCCTTCCCCCAATACCTTTTCTTGTAATTTAGCATTTGAATTTTCTAAATCCATCTGCATATTTGATATTTCATCTGTCTTCTCAGAAACAATTCCTCTGAGTTGATCAATAATTTCCTGGTGCTCTTTAAGATGCATGTGAGCAATTCTTAGTTCCTCTTGTTTTTCCAGATTCTTAATCATTAGAGAATTTTAAAAACAGTGATATATCTTAATTTTAATTAGTATTTTCTTAATGAAAATGATATATTTTCTTAGTATAAATAATAAAACTATTACTTCTTAATCTACATCTTTGTTGTTAGAAAATTACAAACTTATCCCCCCGTCCCTACCTCCCCACAACCAACTCCTAATTCCCAAAGGCAAACATATTACATACGTACTATTCTATAGCTTGCTTTTCCCCCTAAGGGTTATTTTGGGCTTCCATATTAGGACGTGCAAATCTATTCCATGGTTTTATTATGTGCTGCATAGTATTCTGACATAGTGCTTGTGTTTACCCAGTTTCCTTCTGATGGACATTTAGATTGTTTCCCATTTTTTAGTACAAATTGCTACAATGAACAACCTTGTGGTGTGTATTTCTGTATGTGTGTATAAACATAAATATATATTTATCTTAACAATTGATTAAGTGTACATATAGGATAAAGTCTATAAAGGAAATAATGGTTGCAGAATTTAAAATTTTCAAGAATACCAAACTATGTGCCTAAAAGTTATATCAGTTCACGCACACTAATAGTACCCCTCATTTCAAAGAAGGCTCACTACTGTCAGAAAACCCCATGTCTCCTCACTAGGGTGGGGAATGAGTGTAACTTACTTTAGCTTTCAGCTCTCTCAGGCTTTCACTGAGCTGGTCTCGCTCCAGTTTGAGGGTTTCCTCCACTCTTCTGAGGCCATCTCTTTCCTTAGTAACAAGTTTTATTTCTTCAAGGTTTTCAAGATATTTCTGAGTCAACCTGAACTTCTCTGCTTCTATACTTTCCAGGGTTGAATTCTGGACCTCTAATTGCTTCCTAAATTGCTCTGTTTGATGCGCATTTTCCCTGAGATCATTTTTTGCCTTAAGAAGTTGATGTTCTTTCTCCTGAAGTTCTTGGATCTTGAGATAATCATACAATAAATTATGATATAGACAGATATTGATAGAAAGCTAAATAATAGTTTCTAAATTAATTAAGGCAAGTAAAGACAAATCTTTGCTTGTCTTCAATTTTAGGCTAATTCATATACTGTTTCTTTACACAAACGACCTGATTCAAACTGTCAGTTACTCAGATAACAACCGAATGTGATCTTATTTGGAAATAGGGTTTTTGCAGATGTAATTAGTTAAGGAATGAGAGGCTCTTCTAACTGGACTAGGGTGGGCCCTAAATCCAATGAGAGTGTCCTTATAAGAGATAGGAAAGGACACGCAGAGACACAGAGAAGATCATGTGAAGATGGAAACAGAGATGGGAGTGATGCAGCTACAAGCCAAGGAATACCGAGGATAGCTGGGAGCCAAGAATAGCAAGAGGCCAAGAAGGACCCTTCTCTAGAGCCTTCGGAGGCAGCATGGTCTTCCGACATCTTGGTTTTTGACTTCCAGGATCCAGAAATGTGGCAGAATAAATTTCTGCTGTTTTTAAGCCACCGAATTTATGGTAATTTGACACAGAAGTCCTAAGAAACTAGCATAGAGTCACTAGGTAAATCAAGGAGGCAAAGTGAATATGAGAAAAATTTAAAAAGAAACTGACTAAATATACAGATGTAGCTGTCAAACTGTAATTCCTCATCTCTTAAAATCTTTTTGGATAATTTATTTTTACTTCCAACAAGGTCTTTAGGGGGTGGCCCACACAAACATTGAAGCATTAACTTTTACATAAGGCTATTGATTTTACTTCTTTAGGAGGAGAATGAAATAGACAGGAGGTTTCAGTAAATTCAGTTAGGTTATAGTCAAAGGGATGAGAATTACGAGAACACATGTTAAGAAAGCATCATTCAACAGAAGCACAATGGAAACAGCAATGTATTATTTATAATGCAAGTGGCACTGTTCTTAGAAGAAATAGAAAGATCTCAGTGGGTGCCTTTTAGAATTACTGGAGCAGTACAATTGTTACAAGAGTCTTAGCTCTTATGCAAATATACTATGACAGCACCTTACTTCCATTAAGGAAATGATTCAGGAAATTGTAAACATCTAAGGGATGGCAATAGTGACAAATCTTACATTTTAGAGAATGCCTAATACAGGTCTATAAGGGCAGGGGCTTTGTTTTATTGACTAATGTATCTCAAACACCCAGAGCAGAGCCTGGCCCATGGCATTGCTCAATAAATATCTGATGAGTGAATATATCATGAGTAGTTTAGATGAACCAAGGCCCCCCTCTCATCTCAAGACTCCAGGATAATGTAATCCTCACAAAGGACAACAGCAACATCTTCGTGTGAGCTGAAACTGTCCAAAACATTAGCAGTGAGATCTGACCATCTGGGAGGCATATTCTATTTCTGAAATTTAGGTCTACTGGGATAAAAAATTATTACCAAAAAAAGTTTAGTCAGGAAATATGGCCAGGAAGGTAACTTTAAAAATTCACCTTTTCCTTTAGCTTTTCTTCAGCTTCTGCCAGTTTCTCACAGGTCCTATAAAGCACTTCCTCTTTCTTTATGGTATGGTTCTTTTCTTGTACAACTATCTCTTGTTGTTTTTTAAGCTCACCTCCAAGAATTCTTAATTCTTCCTGGTTTTCAGTGGCCTAAATTTTTTTAAAGTTGACATTAAAATAAATACTAGGTTACATTTAAGAAATCAGATAAAAATCAGCATTTACCTCAGCCTGAAAATGGAGGAATCATGGCAAAGTATATTGGAAAAGACCTATTGAAAAAGAACATAAGTCTTTATTTTAATCATGTAAATGCCAAGAATCTGCTTTCTTATGTTGTTTCTTTATTGCTCAATGTACATTCGCAGCATGAGAATTAGAACTGGATCTAACATTCTATCATGAGAGGTTTGCTTGTTTTCTACCCCTAAGCCAAAAGAGACCATCTCTACACTTTCATCAACTGATGATGAGACTCTAATTATGGGCTTTTCATACACTGGGATGGCTTGTTTTGGGGCATTGATTTTGAGCAAGCTCGAAATAGCAACTGTCCTTTGCTAGCATGACTTGTGCTAATCTTACTTATTATCTTTAAAAAGTGACATTCTCCAGTATCAAGACCAAAAAACATTACAATCCAGAGATTGAGAAGAGAATATGACCTTTGCCTGTATTCTTATTTACATTCAGATATTTTGAGCAAACAGACAATCCCAAGAAACATGAAAAATTACACAAAAGGTCAGGTTCTACCGTGATCCACAGCAAACTTTTCAAAATATTAATTTCTATCTATTACACATTATATTGCCCCTAAATATAAAAATAAAGCCTAAAGTAGGTTTGAAGATACTGGCAAATATTAACAACAAGCAAACATGAAATTAGAGAAAACTACAACAGCATAAATACAAGAGAAACATTTAGGAACAAATTAACAAAATACGTACAAGACCCGTACACTGAAATCTACACAACACATCACTGAGAGAACAGAGAGTTTATAGAAAGATACACAATAAGCACGTGAATGATGCCCAATATCTTTAGTCATTGGGGAAAGGCAATTTAAAACAATGAGGTTACACCCAATAGAAATGGTTAGAATTAAAAACACCAATAATATGAAGCTTTAATGAGGATGTGGAGCCATTAGAATTCTCTTAATTTGCTGATGAGAATTAAAATGGTACAACTACTTTGGAATTGAGTCTAGTAAACTCTCATCAAGTTAAATATACATGTCACTATGACACAGCTATTCCATTCAGATACTTACCCTAGAGAAATAAAAAACATACGTTCATAAAAAGATTAGTATAAGAATGTTTACAGCAGCTTTATTCAAGAGTCAAATAGCGTCAATGACTCAAATTTCCAACAATAGGAGAAAAACTAAGCAAACTGTGGCCTATTCATACCATGGAATAGTACCCAGCAATAAAAAGGCATGTAGAAAGAAGTGAGACACAGAAGAGCACATGCTGTGTGGTTCTATTTGTGTGAAGTTCTAGAAGAGACATGGTGATCTGAGGTGGAGAAACATCAGGATAGTGACTCTACGGGGAAGAGGGTGAGGTGAGGATTGACAAGTGGATGTGTGAGGGAACTTCTTGTGGGTGGAAGTGTTCTGTATCTTGACTGGGGTGGACAGTACACAAGGGGACACATTTGTCAAAAGTCATCAGACTGGACACTTGCAGCAGATACATTTATTGCGTGTAAACGATACCTCAATAAAGTTGTAAAAACCGGAGACACAAAGATAAAAACACACTACCAAGTACCCGGTGCTGAACTCACCCTGTCAGTACTCTCCCTCAGGTCAGTCTTCAGTTGCTCCTTTTCTGCGGTAACACACTCTAACATTTGTCGCACCTTTTTTTTCTCCTGTATCAAAGAAAATATCATTCTCTGTTGTTCAATCAGCTCATTATCAACATCTGCAATCAACACTTGGGTTTTTTTGGCTTCCAAATTCTGCTTTCTATCTATGTCAACCATTTCAAATATAAATACATTAGAGAAGAATTTCTTAGTTTTAATAATAACAAAATAGCCAACACATATTACTTATTATGTACCAGGCACTATTTTCATATATTGATACATTTAATCTTCACTATAACCTTATGAGGTAGGTACTATTATTATCTCCATTTGACAGGTGAGGAGACTGAATCCGAGAGAGGACAGGTCATTTGCCCACAGTCACTCAGAGACGTAGAGTCATGCTGTGAGCCCAGTGCTCTGACTCCAGAGTTTGTGCTCTTGTGCCTGTGTACTGAGAAGAGCTACCTGGACAGCTACAGATGACCCACACTCACCTTCACGTCTGACAGGTTAACCTGACTTTGTGAAGGAGTGAGCCACCTTAAACTCTCCCCCTCTTTCTTTCCTTCAAAAGCTGGAAATTGTAACCTCTTCCCTACCCCCAACAAATCTTTATTTTCAGAGTTTTATGTTATATAAGAAGGCAAAAGAGTTTTGTTAGAAACATATTTCATATCATAGCATAATACATGTTTTCTTAATTTACGCTTTCCACACACTGCTTAAGAAAAGCACCTCATGTCAACTCATTTATCCATAAATAAGGCTGAAGCAGAGGTAACAGAATACGTGGACTGCTTGGTAAAAGGAGACAAAACTGACATTACAAGCATAGGTATGAAATTACAGTATCACCATATAATCCTACACTACCCCAGTAAAAACACTCAGCTCCATGTTGGCCACAGATGTTTGAAAAAGTTGTTATAATAATCTATATTTTCATTAGAAAAAAAAAAGAAAAAGAAGAAAAATAATCCAATGACACTAACTTCACACAATCACTATTAGAATTCTGGAATACTTCCTTCCAGATTTTTTTCCATTAATTTTTTTTTTTACATTGCAATTATGATTCATTTACTTATACATAACATCCTTTTTTAGGTTCACTTTTCCACTTAGATTAGATGATATGCATTTTCCCAAGCTGTTACATCATCTTCAAATTATAATTTTTAGTAGCTGCTCGATTCTCTAGACTGGATATGGACAAAACATATTTTACTTACCTACCCCCTTACTGTTGACAATAGGCACGAGTTTCTGACAAAGATGAGCACAGAGCTAACTACTAAGTACATGAGAAATTAACATTTGTAACACACAATCTTGGGGACTAGTCTGTCAGATACTATAATTCAGAATCTTGCATCTTTATTCCTATACATCGGAATATACACAGAAACAAAGCAGAGTGAGACAAAGTTCAAAACTGAACTCAGCCTAGAAAGTATTTCAGCTACCAAGGTTATGAGCAAATCTAATAGCTCTAATCATTAAAGAAAAAAAATTGTGTTCTTTATATGAGAATAAGACAACTAATCACAAAGTTTGAAATTTCTGTTGAGATACACTAGAGAATCTCACTTGCAGAGAGAGACACATCAAGCTGGACTGAAAACGGGCACTCGAAGTGGATTCATGATAGACCTATTAGTGCAGCCCTCTGGTGCCCTGAAAAACAGAGGGACGACGGAAATGCCCAGACCCACTTCTTTATCCACATGGGTGATTCCAGCATGAACATATCACAAGACCAAGCTGATCGCGGCCTCTCATCCCAGATTTCAGAAACCTGGATGAACAAAATGGCCCCAGAGAATGCCCAGTCAGACCCTTTTATCAACACAGATGATTCCAGCATGAACATAATACCACAGATCGGCTCGTCACAGTGAGTGTAACTCTCCTTTCCCCTCACTCCTCCTCTACTGCCCTTTCTCAGGGGGCCCTGTGCCTGCATTTTACATTTGTTTAAAAGCAGCTACTGATTGTTATATCTTATTTTCAAAAGTCTATTTAAAGAAACATTCCCCTCATAAAAGTGGAAATTATAAATTTTAAACCAAGGTTAAGTGCCTTTGGCCCATGGTTGACCTAAATTATAGATAAGCTGAGAACACAAGATACAAAGCAAGTGAAAATGCTTCCTAGGAGAAAATGACTGAAGCATAGGCATAGAGGAGGAGAAAGCTCCTTTTCCAAGGAAAGAATAATGTACCCCAGGGTAAATGGGGAAAAAAAGAAGATCATTATATACAGGAATAGTATATAAATGTATATATAAGTTTATTTACATAAGTTGGATCTCACTGAATTATTTTGTAGTATGCATTTGCTTTTATTTAACAGTGTGTCCTGGAGACTTTTCCATCTGTATATAATGTCTACTTTAAAAATTTACATGACTGTACAAAATTCAGTTATATTTCTATACATTAACAATAAACAATTAAAAAGGAAATTGAGAAAACAATCCATTTACAATAGCACCAAAAATAATAAAATATAAAGGAATAAAATTATCCAAGAAGGCAAAGACGTGTACAATGAAAACTACAAAATGTATCTGAAATAAATTAAAGCAGCAACAAATACACAGAGAGACATCTATGTTCATGGATAGGAAGACTTTGTATTGTAAAGATGTCAACACCACCCAAAGTGATCTCCAAATTTAATGCAATTCTTATAAAATCCTGACAGTGTTTGCAGAGATAAAAGAATCCACCCTGAAATCCACATGGAATCTCAAGGGGCTCCAAACAGCCAAGACAATCTTGAAAAAGAACAGAGCTGAGGCCTAAAACTTCTTGATTTAAAAACTTACGACAAAGCTGTATTAATCAAAACAGTGCAGTACTGGCATAAAGACAGACATACAGGCCAATGAAATAGAATATAGAGCCCCGAAATAAACCTTTGCATATATGGTCAAATAATCTTTCACAAGGATGTCAAGCCCACTCAATAGGAAAGGACAGTGTCTTCAACAAATGGTGTTGGACAAACTGGCTATGTCACACAGAAGAATGAAGTTGGGCCCTTACTTTACATCATATAAAAAATTAACTGAAAATGGATCAAAAGCCTAATCATAAGAACTAAAACTATAAGACTCTTAGAAGAAAACATGAGAGGAAAACATCGCCACACGTGTCTTGTCAATGATTTCTTGGATATGAAACCAAAAGCAAGGCAACAAAAACCAAAACAGATAAGTGGACTATATAAAAATTAAAAACTTATGTGCATCAAAGGACACAATCAACAGAGTAAAAAGGCAAGCTATGGAATGGGTGGAAAGATTTGCAAGTCATACAACTGATAAAGGGTTAATATCCAGACTGTATAAAGAAATTCTACAACTCAACAACAAAAGACAAAAAACCCAATTTAGGGCCTGGCCCGATGGCTGAGTGGTTAAAGTTCTGTGTGCTCTGCTTTTGTGGCCCGGGTTGATGGGCTCATATCCAAGGCGCACAACTAATCCGCTCACCAACTATGCTGTGGGGGTGTCCCGTATCCAAAAACATAAAGGACGATTGGCGTAGATGTTATCTCAGGGTTAATCTTCCTCAAGCATAAAAAGTAGAATGGGCAACAGATGTCAGCTCAGGGAGAATCTTGCTCAGGAAAAAAAAAAAAGATCCCATTAAAAATTGTAAAAAATAAATAAATAAAGCACTTAGGGATAAATGTAGAACTCTAAAAAAAAAAACAATTTAAAAATGGGCAAAAGGGGAGTGACATCAGCATCATGGCAGAGTGAACTCTTTCTCAGATAGGATACAATAAAAGAGACAGTTACAGAACAAGAAGGGTCACTCACACAGCACAAAGGGACATTGGAGAGTCCCACACTGCTGCATATCTGAGAGTGGACATGCTGGGGCCCTCCGAGGAGGTGGGGAGAGGTAAGGAGAAATCCTCCCCCCCATCAGATCGGTGACTCGGGTCTGTGAGGCTCACAAAGGGGGGTGTGGCTGCCTTCTGCAGGGAAACTGTAGCCCGTCAAGCTCTCTCAGCCAGTGGGAAACTCCCACACAGAGGACTCAGAACTGCTGCAGGGGTGTATCAACATTTGAGGACCCCAAGAGAGAAGATAATGAGGGGCGAGTGAGAAGCCCCCCCAGGGACTGGGAGCACAAAAGAGAGAACCCTTCCCAACCACATGCCCGATGCTGCAGCTCCACTGATCAGTCAGAGCAGCCACAGCGCAGGCAGCCAGGGAGCACCAGCAGCCGCAGAGCACAGGGCGCTCAGATTACATAGCCCTTGACACTTACCGAGTGGCAGGAGGGGGAAAATGCAACCAGATATTTCCAGGGTGAGGAAAAACACGGTGAATACAGCAACCACGTTGCAAAAGTACATTAAATCGCCATACCAGAAGGAAAATGACAAGCACCCAGAAATCAACCCTGAAGGCACAGAAATTCATAACCTAAATGACAGAGAATTCAAAATAGCTATCATAAAAAAGCTCAACGATATACATGAAAACACAGAAAAGCAATTCAACAAGATAAGGTGTTTCTTCACAAAAGAGATTGAAATCATAAAGAAAAACCAATCTGTATTGATAGAGATAAAGAACACAACGGAGGACATAAAGGAGAGTCTGAGATCTTTAAAGAACAGAGCTGACAATACAGAGGAAAGAATTAGCATTATCGAGGATAGGAATACAGATATGCTCCAGATGGAGGAGGAGAGAGAACTAAGACTAAAAAGAAATGAAGAAAGTCTCCAAGAAATATCCTACTCAATTAGAAAATGTAACATAAGAATTATAGGCATTCCTGAGGGAGAAGAGACGGAAAAAGGAACAGAGAGACTATTCAAGGAAATAATAGCTGAGAACTTCCCAAATCTGGGGAAAGAGCAGGAAATACCAGTAAGTGAAGCCAATATGTCTCCTAAATATGTCAACAGGCAAATGCCCTCTCCAAGGCATATAGTAGTATAGCTGGCAAAAGTTAATGACAAAGAAACAATATTAAGGGCAGCTAGACCAAAACAAAAATTAATGTACAGAGGAATTCCCATCAGGCTCTCAGCAGATTTCTAAACAGAAGCTTTACTGGCTAGGAGAGACTGGAATGATATAGTCAAAATCCTAAAAGACAATATCTTTCAGCCAAGAATACTCTATCCAGTGAAAATACCCTTCAAAGATGGTGGAGAAATAATAATTTTCCCAGATAACAAAAACTAAGGGAGTTCACGGCCATGAGACACCCACTGCAAGAAATGCTCAAGAAGGCCCTCATGCCTGAATAAAAGAAGAAAAAGGGAACACAGAGCTTGGAGCAAGGAGAAAAATAGGTAGACAAAATCAGAAAAAACAGTAGATCTTTATCAGAATAGGTTAGCAACCACTTAAATACCACAATGAAAGATCAAAGGAAGGATAACACCACAAAGAAATGTAACCTCATCACTTTAAACACACATCCACACTACAAGATGGAATAAGTTGTGACAAGAATAACTTAGAATGGGAAGAGGAAACAGATCAAATGGACTTAGTCTAAGGAAATAAGAGGCCATCAGATAATGGACTATCTCATTCACAAGATTTTTTATACAAATCTCAAGGTAACCACTAAACAAATAATCAGAACAAAATCACATATGATAATAAAGAGAAAACCAAAAATGTCATAAGACAGAACTATCAAACTGAATTGGCAGTCCAAAACACATGGGACAAGAAACACAAGAAATTCAAAAGAACCAGAAAATAAGCAATAAAAATGCAACATTAAGCCCTCATATATCAATAATTACCCTAAATGTAAATGGATTGAACTCTCCAATCAAAAGACACAGAGTGGCAGGATGGCTTGAAAAGCAAGACCCAACAATATTCTGACTCCAGGAAACATATCTCAGCTCTAAAGACAAACAGAGGCCCAGAGGGAAAGGATGGAAGACAATACTCCAAGCTAATGGCAAAGAAAAAAAAGCAGGTGTTGCCATACTCATATCAGACAAAGTAGACTTCAAGATAAAACAGGTTCAGAGAGACAAAGAGGGCCACTATATAATGATAAAAGGGACCCTCTGCCAGGAAGATATATCAATTATAAGTATATATGCACCCACCATAGAAGCACCAAAACATAAAGCAACTATTAACAAACCTAAAAGGAGATATTAACAACAACACAATAATAGTAGGGGATCTTAATACCCACTTACATCAGTGGATAGGTCATCCAGACAAAATGTCAATAAGGAAACAGTTGACTTAAATGAAAAACTGGATGAAATGGACTTAGTAGACATATAAAGAGCACTTCATCCAAAAACAGCTGACTACACATTCTTCTCAAGCGTGCACAGAACACTCTGAAGGATAGACCTTATGCTGGGAAACAAGGCAAGCCTCAATAAATTTAAGAAAAATTGAAATCATAACAAGCATCTTTTCAGACCATAATGATATGAAACTGGAAATAAACTATAAGAAAACAACTAGGAAAGTGACAAAGATGTGGAGATTAAACAACATGCTACTGAAAAACCAATGGATCATTGATGAAATCAAGAGAAATCAAACAATATCTGGAAACAAGCACAAATGAAAATATGCCATACCAACTCACATGGGATGCAGCAAAAGTGGTCCTGTGAGGGAAATTCATAGCACTACAAGCCCACCTCAACAAACACTAAAAAGTCTAAATCAGCAACCTTAAATTACTCCTAACAGAACTAGAAAAAGTAAAACAAGCAAAGCCCAAAGTCAGCAGAAGGAGAGAAATAATAAAAATTAGAGCAGAAACAAATGACATTGAGACTAAAAATACAGTAGAAAGGATTAATGAAACAAAGAGTTGCTTCTTTGAGAAGATCAACAAAATTGACAAATCCTTAGCCAGACTTACTAAGAAAAAGAGAGAAAAGGTTCAAATAAATAAAATTAGAAATGAAAGAGGCAAAATTACAACAGATACCATGGAAATACAAAGGATTATAAGAGAATACTATGAAAAACTATATGCCAACAAATTGGACAATTGAGAAGAAATGGATAAATTCTTAGACTCACACAACATCCCACAACTGAACCATGAGGAAATAGACGATCTGAATAGATGCATCACAAGTAAAGAGATTGAAATGGCAATCGAAAACCTCCCAAAAAATAAAAGTCCAGGACCAGATAGCTTCTCCAGTGAATTTTTCCAAACATTCAAAGAAGATTTAATACCCATTTTTCTCAAACTATTCCAAAAGATAGAGGAAGATGGAACATTTCCTAACACATTCTATGAAGCCAACATCACCCTGACACCAAAGCAAGGCAAAGACAATACAAAGAAGGAAAATTATAGGCCAATATCACTGATGAACATAGGTACAAAAATCATCAATAAAATATTAGCAAACTGAATACAGCAATACATTAAAAAGATTATACACCATGATCAAGTGGGATTCATACCAGGAATGCAGGGTTGGTACCAACTTAATACACCACATCAATGAAACAAAGAACAAAAACCACATGGTCATCTCAGTAGACCCAGAGAAGACATTTGACAAGATCCCACATCCATTTATGATAAAAACTCTCCACAAAATGTGTATAGAAGGAAAGTGCCTCAACATAATAAAGGCGATTTGTGACAAACACACAGCCAGCATCATACTCAATGGGGAATGTCTGAAAGCCATTCCTCTGAGAACAGAAACAAGACAAGGCTGCCCACTCTCACCACTCTTATTCAACATAGTACTGGAGGTTTTAGCGAGCAATTAGACAAGACAAAGGGATAAAAGGAATCCAAATAAGCAATGAAGAAGTGAAACTCTCACTATTTGCAGATGACATGATCTTATATACAGAAAACCCTAAAGAATCCATTGGAAAACTATTAGAAATAATCAACTACAGCAAAGTCGCAGGGTACAAAATCAACCTGCAAAAATCAGTTCCACTTCTGTATGCTAATAACAAACTAACAGAAAGAGAGCTCAAAAAGATAATACAGTTTTACAATTGATTCAAAAAAATAAAATATATAGGAATAAATCTTACTATGAGGTGAAAGACCTATACAATGAAAACCACAAGACATTACTGAAAGAGATCGATAATGACATAAGGAAATGGAAAGAGACCCTATGCACATGGATTCGAAGAATAAAAATGGTTAAAAAGTCTATATAACCTAATGCAATCTACAAATTCAACACAATCCCAATCAGAATCCCAACGACATTCTTCACGGAAACAGTACAAAGAATACTAAAATTCATATGAGGCAACAAAAGACCCCCAATAGCTAAAGCAATCCTAAGAAAAAAGAACAAAGCTGGAGGCATCACAATCTCTGACTTCAAAACATACTACAAAGCCATAGTAATCAAAATAGCATGGTACTGGTGCAAAAACAGACACATAGATCAATGGAACACAATTGAAAGCCCAGAAATAAAGCCACACATATACAGACAGCTAATCTTCGACAAAGGAGCTAAGAACATATAATGGAGAAAGGAAAATCTCTTCAATAAATCGTGCTGGGAAAAGTGGACAGCCACGTGAAAAGAATGAAAGTGGACCATCTGCTATCACCATTCACAAAAATTAACTCAAAATGGATCAAAGACCTGAAGGTGAGACCTGAAACTATAAAACTCATAGAAGAAAATATAGGCAATAAACTATTTGAAATTGGTCAGAAAGGAATCATTTTGGATGCCATGTCTACTCGGACTAGGGAAACTAAAGAAAAATTAGGCAAGGAAGACTTCATCAGATTAAAAAGCTTCTACAAGACAAATGAAACCAGGATCAAAATGATTGGACAACCCACCAGCTGGGAGAAAATATTTGCAAAACATATATCTGACAAGTGGTTAATCTTCGTAATATATGGGGAACTCACACTATTGAACAACAAAAAACAAACAACCCGATCAGAAAATGGGCAGAGGAAATGAACAGACACTTCTCCAAAGAAGATATACAGATGGCCAATAGGCAAATGAAAAAATGTTCAACATCACTAATCATCAGGGAAATGCAAATCAAAACTACACTAAGATATCACTTTACACCCACTAGAATGGCTATAATCACCAAGACAAGAAAACAACAAATGTTGGAGAGGTAGTGGAGAAACAGGAACACTTATACACAGCTGGTGGGAACGCAAACTGGTGCAGCCTCTATGAAAAACAGTATGGAGATTCCTCAAAAAATTAAAAATAGAAATACCCTATGATCCAGCCACCCCACTACTGAGAATCGATCCAACGAACCTGAAATCAACTATCCAAAGAGGCTTATGCACCTTTGTGTTCATCACAGCATTATTCACTACAGCCAAGACATGGAAGCAACCCAACTGTCCATCGACTGATGATTGGATCAAGAGGATGTAGTATATGTATATATATATATATATATATATATATATATATATATATATATATATATATATATATATATAAATGGAATACTAGTAAGCCATAAAAATGACAAAATCGTCCCATTTGAAACAACATGGTTGGACCTAGAGGGTATTACGTTAAGTGAAATAAGCCAGAGAGAGAAGGACAAATGCCACATGCTCTCACTCATATGTGGAATATAAACCAACACACAAACAGAGAAAACTGTATAGTGGTTAGCAGGGGCAAGGGGGGTGGGGGAGTGGGCACAAGGGGTGAAGGGAGACATGTATATAGTGATTGACAAACAATAATGTACAACCGAAATTTCACAATGCTATAAACTATTAAGACTTCAAAAAAAAAAGTAAGTTAGTATGCACCACTAGGAGGAGATGAAGTGGTAAAGTCGTAAAAGACATTCTTTGATAATCTTTTGTATTTCTGAGACATGTGTTGTAATTTCTCCGCTTTCATTTCTGATTTTACTTATTTGTGCCTTCTCTCCTTTTTTCGTGGCCAGTCTAGCTAAAGGTTTGTCAATTTTGTTTATTTTTTCAAAGAACCAGCTCTTGGTTTTATTAATTTTTCCATTGTTTTTTTAGTCTCTAGATTTCATTTATTTCTGCTCTGATTTTTATTATTTCCCTTCTTCTACTGAATTTTGGCTTTGTTTGTTCTTCTTTTTCCAGTTCTCTTAGGTGCATTGTTAGATTGTTTATTTGAGATTTTTCTTGTTTGATGAAATAGGCCTGTATTGCTACAAACTTATGCGTAAAGATACATGCACCCCTGTGATCATTGCAGCGATATTCACAATAGCCAAGACTTGCAAGCAACCTAAGTGCCCATAAAGGGATTAATGGATAAAGAGGATGTGGTATATACACAATGGAATACTACCCAGCCATAAGAAATGATGAAATCCAGCCATTGTGAAAGCATGGATGGACATTGAGGGTATTACGCAAAGTGAAATAAGTCAGAGGGAGAAGGTCAAATACCATATGATTTCCTTCATTAAGGAGTAGATAATAACAGCAACAAACAAACACATAGAGACAGAGACTGGATTGGTGGTTACCAGAGGGGAAAGGGGGAGGGAGGAGGGCGAAAGGGATAATTCGGCACATGTGTGTGGTGATGGGTTGTAATTAGTGTTTGGGTGGGGAACATGATGTAATCTATGCAGAAATAGACGTATAATGATGTACACCTGAAATTTATACAATGTTATAAACCAATGTTACTGCAATAAACAAAAAATTAAAATATATATATATATAAATTTGTTTGTGAGCTATGAGAATTTTAATTTTATTGAGGTAAAATATGCCCTACCTACAGAACACCTACATGCAGTTACCATAATCAATAGTTTCTCAAACTTGAAGTAAAATATACATTTCTTCTCATATCACTATTCTATATGTCATCTATAAGATATCAATGCTGTTAAAGCAATTTTATTAATTGACTGAAAATATATAAATAATAGGCAGAGAATTTTTAAAGCAGAGACTTGAATAACCATAGCAAAAGAAGTGCTATCATAAGACCGCCATTTGATATTTTAGCTCATTTTTAAAAAGATGATTAAAATGTAAGATTTTTACAGAATAGGGGACCGTGACGGTTAAAACAAACAATGACAAGCAATTACAGTATCTTATTAGCTTGCTATCTTAGGGCTAGAAGAGGAATTCAAGATAATTAAAATGAAACAAAGTAGTTTTAAAAACTATTGATAGAGACTCTTTTTAACCTAACTCTCTATGTATTTGTGACAATTTTTAAAAATTATCTCTAAAAAAAAAAGCATCTCTACTTGGCCCATTTGAAAATCTCAAATTTTGCCCTTTGGAAATGAAAAACAATATCTAAAATAATTTCAAGAAACCATACCTTTCAGTTTATAGTAAACTAAAATTTTTATGAGTTGATTTCTCCTTCGTTAAAAACTATTTGTTTTAAATTTAGGTTGTAGAACTCAGATAGATGATTTAAGAGGCTCTGGGCATTTAGGCAGTTCTGAATTCTAAATCTCTCTATATTCTTTACTGAAATACATGGCTCATACATACCTCCTCTAACTGTTTTTTAAGATCAATTATTTCTTTTCTATATCTTTCCAGGAGAGCTTCATCATTTGATACCTCATTAACATAAGGGGTATTCTTCATAGACTGAGCAGTTCTGGAAAACTGGGAAAAAATACAAGAGAGTTAAGTGTTTGACACTAAAAAGTTAATTTACTTAATATTTAGGTTCCTCGTAACTAAGTTTTGTAAAGAAAAATCAATACTCTTCCCA
This sequence comes from Diceros bicornis minor, assembly GCF_020826845.1. Classification (NCBI taxonomy): domain Eukaryota; kingdom Metazoa; phylum Chordata; class Mammalia; order Perissodactyla; family Rhinocerotidae; genus Diceros; species Diceros bicornis. Next base: position 301,458 of record NW_026691144.1, on the reverse strand, counting down.
GGTGGCTTAATGCTTGTGAACACAGAGCATTCTATGTCCCTGTGACAATGCTCGTAATTTATCCTAGCTGCTAGTCTTCAGGAGAGTTAAAGAAATATCTTGATGACAGGTGCTGACAAAGAAACTACAAACACTGGCTCACTGGAATCCCATCTACACCTCAAAATCCTGTGCAAAGGTCCCCTCTACTCTAAAGATTTGCTTCCAGTCAAAAGCCTCTCTCCTTCCTTTGATCTCTGTCCTACTTATTAACCACTTAACTCTTAATCCATGGCAAGCATGCTGGAAGACAGGTCTTTTCTTCCCTATAAGACTATAAATTCTATGAAGCCAGAGACTCTATCTTCTATCTGCTTCTCTGGCAGGATTTTGATCCAGTGCTCAATAGCTACTTCAAGCAATGTTTCTTCACATATGAGTGTCAGAAGGAACTTTTATTTTGGTTAGGAAGCTTGGCCCTGAGCTAACATTTATTACCGATCCTACCCTTGTTTTGCTGAAGAAGATGGGCTCTGGGCTAACACCTGTGTCCATCTTCCTCTATTATTTTGTATGTTGGATGCCACCACAGCATGTCTCGATGAGCGGTATGTCAATCTATGCCCAGGATTAGAACCTGTGAACCCCGGGCCACTGAAGTGGATCACGCTAACTTAACCACTATGCCACCGGGCTGGCCCCCAGAAGTAACTTTAAGAGGATATGTGTGGGGGACCATTAAATGACACTGAATCCTTCATTGAGATAGATAGTCTACTGACATTCCTCACTTTTCCTGTTTTAAAAAAACAGAAAATGCAGGCCTTAGGCTCAGAGAAATTTCAGACAGTAATTCACTAACAGGAATTTAAGAATTATTTTGTTATAAATATACACCCACCAGTTTTTTGGGTCACCTTCTGTTTGTTGCAAGTGCTAACCAGTTTTTCATTTATGGGATTGATATAAAATTTCCTTTTATAATAAGTTAAATTTAAAAAGTGAGTTATTTAAAGAAAAAATCAAGTCAATTTCAGTAAAATACTGAAGAACAAAATTGTGTAGGTGGCATATGAATGACTGAAGTTTGGGAAAATTAAGGAATGCTCTTTAGTAGACAACACATCAACTTTATTTTAACAGGTATATTATATCAATTAAAAAAACTGTACCTAATTTTAGTAGGTAATTTTTTCTTCTGAAAGATAATTTCCCCCCATAGTAAGTTGAGATAAAAATCAAACTCACTTGAAGAGTAGTCAGGGTTTCATTCAAAGACACTGGAGTAATTGTGCAGATAATACATGTTTTTGCATTTCCTCCCAAGGAATTCTGGAGAATTCGTGTTAATTTGCTGTCTCGATAATTTATGAAAGCACTTAGTGAGGAATGAGTTTGGGAAGAAAAAAGAGTAAAAGTTTTTATATAACAAACGTGGTTGGTTTTTAATGCAGAACCTTCAATTAACTACAGTTAAAA